>NW_008710427.1:996169-1177926 GCF_000327385.1 Lottia gigantea
TTAGATAAAGGAAAAGATAGAATTCCTCTGGGTGTTTTTAAAGGGCAATGCGTTAGTTTTTTTGCATTTGTNNGCACGATCCAGTTGTCGAATCCACTACCGTTATGAGAAATTAATATTAATCTCTTTCTATCATATTGACCTAAATATTTCAACATTTGATCTATACAATCTGTACCTACAAATAGTTCTACTACATTCATTAGTTTATCATAAAATTCTTCTGGAACATTATCAGTAGGATTTATATTTGGAAAGATATTTTTTATTGTTTCTAACTTTTTTCTTAGTTTTTCTAAATTAATTAAGGTGCAGGCATAAGGAATTGCTCTTCGCGTGTCTTTTTCTGAATACGTTTCGCAATCCCAAGCGAATAACGCATCATCGCTCATACTTGAAAGCACGTTTAGTTTGAGGGGTGAAACCTGTGTTACTGCGTTATCGTCTCTACACGTTTTCCACACCTGTTCGTAATTGTCTTCTATTTCCTGAATTCCCAAACTTTTTTGGCTTCTTCTAATCAGACAGAAATGCGAGTTGTGTAAGTAAAAAACCCAATCTAATTCATCGTGAACGTCTCTGGGATGAAAATGTCTGTTTTTGGGATTATAAATTTGAAACGAAGTGTTGAATTTCTTGTTGAATTCCTTCATTCTAGCACAAGTCATCACTCCTTTTCTATTTGCTTTTGAAAACCCGTTGATGTATTCTTGAAATTCTCTCGTGTAGTCTTCGTTTAAAACACGATTGACGCATTTGATAAAACAATGACCATCTGTAGGTATGTAACAATTTTCGCCTTCGTATTCATTGATCTTTTTTAGTAGATCAGTTCCTCCTCTACCAACTCTCGATCTTTTTATTTCTTGGAAATTGTCTTTCATTAAAATTATTTTTCCTGTAAAATACCAATCGGAAGCATCGGATTTTTCGTCCATATTTGAAAAGATATTGTGAAAAGTTTTGGCATTGAAACCGAGGAGTGACATGTATTGTCTGTGATTCCCTTCCTCGAGTATCTCTCCATCTATTTTAATTTGTCCTTTGAATGTTTTAAATTTATCAGAGATAGCCTTGAAAATAGGGCGTTTTCTATCAATGTTTCATCGTGTTCAATTTTATTCATATTTTTTTAAGTATATATTTTTGATTATTTCTTTATTTTGACCGCTGATATTTCTGTATGGAATTTGTCCAAAATTTCATTGAATTCTTGTAATTCTTCAACTGTTATGTTCTTGTCTTCTCTCGATCTTTCGAAAAAGATGTACAATTGATTAAGATACATATTCAAGATATCCGTTTTCTTTTTATAATGAGCTTTCTTTTTGCTCGTGAAACCTAAAGTGATGAGACCGCAAGAGGTCGTTTGAACGGCTGTTAATGCAGCCAATACGGTTGGGACGATGACCGGAAGCATTAATCCACCAGTCACGGCCGTTGCCACCGTTACTCCTACCGTTAGAACTGTGCTCGCTGTTTTGAAAAAAGAATCGATTCTACTCCATGTTTTCCTGCATGTATTGCACTGTCTCAACTTTATTTTCAACTCTTCTTGTTTGTCTATCATGTATTGTCTGCTTTCGAGTTCCATTTTTTAAGTCGTTAAATTAAGTGAATTTCCGACAAAAGAAACCACGGAATATCGTATAGAACGTTGTTGTTTGGCCTAGAATTATTATATTTGCGGGTATTAAAAGTAAAAACATTTACGCGTACTAACGACATTTCTTTTTTCGTATGGTCCTCTTTAAGATGATAGGAATATTTTCTTTTTTCTTTTTCGATGTTTATCTTGGCTCTAAAAATATAACCACCAGCATTAAGGATGGAGTCGGAACCTTCGGCAAACGATAAATGCACTATAAACTCTCTTTCTTGTTGACTTTTATGAACATCGATCGAGGTGTATTTTTCACCTAAAGCGAAATACAGTTTTACGTATTCAAAGTCTGTTGTTCGTAAAAACTCGAGACTGCTCGATTCTATTTTTCCGTGTACGTGTAAGCGTCGTGGAACTTTGACAATGTTGGTTGATGGTGGATTTTCCGTCTCCAATATCACATCTAAATCTTTGATTCCAATGTTATCCTTATCATTTTCTACTTCCATTTTAAAGGTGTCTACATATTTACCATTTTTCGTTTCAATTTCCTGATCCCTTTTATCAATCAAACGTATATTCTCTTCCAAATTACCATCATTGAATAATGAAATATGTTTGACGGCATTACCGGTTTGTTTGAAGACTACTTTATTGACTTTAACCTTCATGGGAAACTCTATTTGAATCAGACAATTACCTCGAAAAGAAAACTCTTGCGTTTCGCCGATATCGAATACGTTTTTAGGTTCTCCGTATGCGAGAGAACCCACTTTTATTTCTGCTTTGAATCCGTATTTGTTTGATTTATAAATTTGGTCTTTTCTATCGAAGACAGTGTCACTTTCGAATGGTAGATTGAAATAATACGATTTGTCCGTGACAATAGCTTCTAATTTGGTCAACTTTCTCTCTTGTCTAAAAAAATCGTCATGAATTCTAGATACCAAAAGATTGACCTGTTCTTTAATATAATTTTTCATATCATCTCGAAATTTATTTTGAAGAAAGTTTTTAATCACACCCACTTCTTTTTCTAATTCGTCCGTGATTTTAGTATCCAAAGCAGTCAATTGTCGTTTCAACGTATCTTTGTCAATGGGAAGTGTGTTAATTATATCTTGAACATCTGATTTTTGCTTCGCGATCTTTTCGTTCAAATTGGATATCGAATTTTGTAACTCGGTTTTGTCCGCGGTCTTGTCTAGTTCTGCTAGCAATTCGCCAAGTTTTCTTTCCAAAGCGGTTAGTTTTCGTTTCAATCTATCCTCGTTTACATTTGGGTTGTCTATTAAACGTTGGACGTCTATTTTTACCTTCGTAATCTTATCGTCTAATATAGATATTAAATTTTGCAACTGACTTGTTTTATCCACTTGAATAAGACGTTTCAAACTCGTTAACTCTTGTTGTAGTTTGGGTTCGTCCACAAGATTTTTAATATTTCGTCTGAGGTATCTTTTCACGTCATTTATTCTATTTTCAACATGGTCCTTATCTATTTGAATTGCGTTTATTTGATCCAGTAAATATTTTTTGTTCACGGCATCGTTATCGTTTCCTGGAAACCTTAAAATAGTTATTTTGAAATTGTTCATATCGATATCCCCTTGTAAGGTGTCTCTGATTTGATCCACGAAAAAAGGTTTCGCTTTGTTTATAAACGTCGTCATGGGATTTTTAGATTCTAGAGGTAAAGACCCTAATCCAAACTTGTTTGCCATTTTTATTGAGTTAAATTTATTATAATTTCTTCAAACTTTTCTCCCAAACTCAACCGATATAAAACCCAAAGCGACAGCTGTCCACACAGCTTTTGTCCTGGCATTTGAATTTGAAACGTAGAACATTTGATTGGTTTGCTAGTCAATTTCGTTATCTCTTCTGTCGGTTCTATACCGAAAGAATCAAAGAAATAAAAGTTATTCGAAGAATCTTTGTGTAAAGCAGAGTGATGAACTCCTTTTTGATCCGAAGTATGAATGTTTGTGGTCGTGTCTTTTCCGTATTTATCGAGAAATGCATTCATTTTTTAAGTTGATTTTTTTTAGGTGTTTTTCGAAGAAGGGGGTAAGTATTGCTAAAGACCCAATTGACGAAATATATACGTAGTTTGTGTTTGAAAAAACTTGTATAACATTCTGATAAAACACATTCAATAATATTTTGAAGATAAATTTAAATTTAAATTTAAAAAATCTTAATTTAAGAGAGCGTAAATGCTTGTCGACATCTAAATTTCTTAACCTTTCATCTAAGTCTTCATTTTCGAGATTCATTTTTAAAAGTCAGTTTTTTGTGTTCATTTTGATAAAACCTTCCTATGATTTGTTCTTTGTCTTGATCGATCAATTCATACGTAGGAGGTGATGTGTTGTTTACTTTATCAACGATGAATATCTCGTTAGTCCAATAGCCGACGTAACCTTTCTGAAACAATGATTTATATTTAAAAATACGAACTCGATCTCCAACTTTGAATTTGGGTTTAATATTCAAATTGCTAATCTCGTTTTCAAAGTTGTTTCGAGTGTTGACGGACTTTATGATATTCGGGTTATTAGAGGCTTGCGATGGCGTCACACCTATAGACGAATGTATTTTGTTATTGTATTCGTCGACAACAACTGGTAATATTTTAAGCCATTTTTGAGATTTCAATTACGTGAATTTTCTTGAATAATTTGCTTTTAAGAGTCCTGTTGAATCTTTCTATCACTACGGCCTTACGTTCGTTATGCGTGCTGTAAATTTCAAACCCCAGAGATTTCACATTTCTGTTGTAGAATTCGCTTCCTTTATCAACCCACAACTTTAGGGGTCGTCTGTCGGATTGTTTCATTATGGTTTCGAATGCTTGTTTGACAGTCAGACCCGATTTGTTTTTCAAGGGAAAGACCCAAGCGTATCTCGTGTATATGTCGATCACCGTCAAACAATACTTGTACCCTCTCTCGACTGGCATGTTGATTAAATCGGCTGACCAAATTTCATCTTTATCAAAAACTTTGACTTTGAGGTAATGTTTGTTTTTTCGAAATTCTTTGTGAATCTCGTCTGCTATGCCCATACCCAATTTCAATTTTGCCTTCAAGAGTTTTATGACAAGAGCCCTCTGTAATTTCTCTTTGAAAGTGGGATTGGGAATATTTTCGAGTTCGTCTATCATTTGTTTGTCTGCTTGGTGTCTGAATGTTACGTCTTTGTTTCGTGTTTGAGCGCTGCTGCGTCAACTCTATTAACGGGTTCTTCCCCTGGTTTGGGATTATCATAAACGCAGATCTAACCTAGTGCCTGGACCTGTATAATTGTGCCCTGGGAGATGTTTTTCTCCGGGATATTTTGCCCATGGGAATCCAGGAAGAGAACCCAATGACTTTTGAATGTCTCCCGCACCGAAATACGTTTTAGGAGGATGGACATTTATTAAAGACATATTTGTTCAATAAACACCATATATTTTTAATACGAAAGATTTAATACAAGGAGGAAATTTGTTGTTTGAGACAAAGTTGGCCACTTTGGGGATGAGAGATGTTAGCGCAGAGAAGAAACCGTCTCCTTCAAATTTTTTTTTTCATGTTTTAAAATTAAAGACATTTTTAATGCGGTTATTTTATACTGTATTTTTATTAGTGATTCTTGTCTGTGGTTTGGGGTAATTTATATGGAGTCTGTTATAATACAGTTTGGGGAGTCTGTTATAATACATTTTTAACAGTTTTGGGAGTCTGTTATAATACATTTTTTAACAGTTTGTGGAAGTCTGTTATAATACATTTTAACAGTTGTGTCTTTTCGGATATGACGCATTGAAAAAACCGCGCATGCACAGAAGTGAAATGCGTCATATCCGAAAAGACATATACCTATCATCTCAAAAACCGGATCAAACTGGATGCGCTATATCAGAAAACACATATACTACTAGAATCCGCAGACCCTACAAACAAGAATCCGCAGACCTATACCTAAAAGCTGCCGTTTTTTTTAATTTTCACCCTTTCAAAAATGAAATGAATGGAGTTTTACTTCCTACTTTTCTGCACCATGTGGACTAATGAAGACAAGTAACGCCATGCAGGGTGCAATGAGTTAAATTTTGCCAGGTCAGCGGCATTAGCCTGCTCTTTTTCGAATTCCAACTGTCAAAGGATCTTCAGCTGCATAGCCTGTAGCACACGAGGCCTCGGTTTATTGTTCCATCCGAACGACTAAACGCTTTTTCATTGTCAGTCCCTCTTACCAACATCACTGACAGGGGAAAACCCTGTTGAAAAATCCGAAGATATTATCTGCGCATTCTAGTTGGGTCTGCCGAATATAGTATAGGGGGTCTTCCGATTATACAGGTCTGCGATCTTCGATCTTCGGATAATACACTACCTATATTGTATACAGAATCTTCGGAAAGACAAAGTTAATCTGTTCATTCCCACATTTACTTATTTTGTTTCAGCAATAACACGACGTACGTTCATTATATATTTGACTTAGAATAATCACTTTTATCAAAGGTGGGCATAATTCATCTATATTATGATAAATTGTAACTTACATCTATATTAATATTTCAAATCTATAAAGAGTCGACGAGAACGGTTCAGTCGGAATGGTGAACAGAATAATCATTGAAAACAGAATCACTCTTATCTTAGTCGTAGATCGGTGGGTTCGTTTTGTCGCATTGCCCANCTTGCCGCATCGTGCCGAACTGCACAAAAACGACTTGTAAAACGAAACTAAAGGTTTCTGATAAAATCCGGAATGGCCATTTGTTTCACATGAAACGAAATTTTTTTTTTATTTGGTGTTGGGCAATGCGGCAAAAGAACCCACCGGTCTTCGGTGAATGGCTTCAACCATTGAAAATACGACAAACACAGACGACAGGTAACCACTCTTGATCTTGTTTGAAAAGCAAACATTTTGTGTTCATTTCGTCTAGATAGAAACAATACGCGGTTATTTATTTTCTTTAAATTCTTGTCGTATTGACATGAGTGTGTTGTGTTCATGGTGAGATTATCAGCTCAAGTATAAAGGCAAGTATTACCTTCCTGTCATTAGATTTCACCCAGAAAGTCGAGAGGTTAAATTAATGGTGACCTAGTAATAAACTCAATCTGATTTGATAGACATTGATTCTTTTCTTAAATTAGTTCTGACAGTATTATCCTGTAAGATGAACTTCGGCATTATGACTAATTCTTGAGGACTTATACGGAGCATATTAAACATGCCCATGTTCGATGAGGAATTTTCACACTTTAGTAACGTTAACACTTCTCATGCGTTGTGACATAATGGTTGTCTCTTTGCGAACTATGAATAAAAACGAGATCGACTGAGGTAAATTTTTCCGGGTATATGTGATAAATAAATCAATTATATATTTACAGTCCAGAAATGACACCTCAAAATTTGTCATCGACAAGAGCGGGTTACTAATCAGGAAAAGCAAAACGAGAAGCAGATGCTTGTTAATATATTGCATAAAAAATATCTACATTTATCTACAGTGGCTCAACTACCATAAGGACTGGTTGAACCAAATCCTCTGGTATCCACCCCAGACAAAATGTAACATACAACATGTTGTCCGCATGTGCACTACCAACTTTCTTGTTTATTATTAGAATTTCACTCAACTTGTATGTAGGTAGGTAGGTAGATGACAAGTTAACGTTCGCTTCCAGCGATGTATGTATGTATTGTATAATCCATTTATAAATGAACTGATACATAAGAGAACAGCCAATCAGTAATAAGTAGGTCACCCTAATTATAGTCTAATGTCTACTGCGTGAAAGTTGACGGAGCGGCCACGTTGAAAGTGCACATATTGAAAGACGAGTCCAGAAATCATGATTTTTTTTTATATTTAGAGTGTACATTCGAGGGAATTTGGAAAATACCGTTATCATTCAATGAAGTGTCGATTTCGGCCCTGTTGACGTCGGAACGACATCGATGCCGTGTAGTGGCCACGTCAATCAAACTCAATGATAAAAGTAGTCCGTGAAGGGGTGGAGCCTAATTTTGCATTACACTACGTGACCGCTATTTCAATCAAACTGTGAAACTGTGTAAATTCAAGTCTAAAATTGATAAAAAAAATATTGGATTCTTGTTGTGAGCGTGCGCATTAAGAACTTTCTTATCTCTTATCCAAATTTCATTAAATTTGTATATAATGTGTACCGGTATATTAAAACTCCGAAATTGATGGAAATATTGAATTCGTGATGTGCGCATATGTATTAACACCTTGTTTATTTCTATCTCAATTCTTATCCAAATTTCTTTTAGATGTGTATTTGAATTGAATATTCTTAATTGCATGGGTAAATTGAAATTTTTGTACTGCGCAAGCCTATTTTTGTCCGCCTTCATTTATACCTGTTTGTCGTAACACGCCCTGCATCAGTACTGTTAAGGGAGCAATTCCCTTCCGGGCAGGGAGTTCGAAGAGTTTTAATTATTTTCTTGTTGTACAAAGTCTCTATAACTTTCTCTGTCTTATATATAAAAGAAATGTGGAATAGTAAGTGAAACTCCTACTTAACTGATCTGCACCATGATTACTATCTGCCCTGAGTTATCCTGCAATTGAAAAAAATAGACCGTCTTCACCTCAGGCAATTACACTCATTCTCCCTGGGAAATAATTACTGTTGATATCTTATCTGATCAATTAAGCTTATTGTGTCCAACTAACTAACAGATTTTAAATGTTTCAAACACATTCCTTCAAAGAAATAGTTGGCCAATCTGTATGAAAATGTTTACATTTTGAACTGGACATTGCCTTCATGTAACAAACAAGAAAATTTTCATCAACCTAAAGACAATCTTAAATTCAATTCAAAACTTACTATGGCCGGAGAGTAACAATAATTGGGCTTTTTAACAGAATGCCGAGTAATAATATTGCTACTTACGTGGTAAATAGCCACTGCCAATGTCATTCTGAACTAGGGCCGACAGAAGGCCTATTTTGGTCCGACAGTAGCCTAGACGACATTAACATTTAAAGTGGCATCCAATGACCTAATATTGCTTTCAATATGAAATTTGTATAGTTTTGTAGTCCGAAACTTTGTTTTTATAAAAATATTAGTATCGGATGGTGCAGAGTCAATTTGAAAAGACAGGGAACGATTTAATGGAAATTCTCCAATGGCGAAGGGTTTTAAAACTCTCCAGTTAACCCTATCCACCAAATCTATTCCAATAGGCTATAGGCCTAGCCTACTTAGTCCTGAAGATTAGTAGCAAAGCTATAAGACTATCAATGTCTTTCAAACCTCTTTTCCATTTGGTGGTTTCCTTCAATTTGCTCCACAATACAAAAAATAAACTGTGAAATCTTTTCCAGCTTTTGGTTTTAACGAAAGCTATTTTTGTCAATTAGTTTTAACACATCATCATCTTCCTAAAATCCAAAAAGTCTAGAATGATTGTGCCCAATGTTTCCCTTCTAAACGTAAAAAATATAAAGGTTTTATATTCATGATGGCCGAAGACTGGTAAGAGTCAAGATGTTTCTGACTAATTCTTACTGTATCCTACTGTATATCGGTCTATTAATTAGCTTGATAGCTACTCGACCGCCTTTATTCTTTTCTGAGTTTTCGCCTTCAATGGCAGGTATGAGTTAAGTATAAATTTACGTGTAAAGTTTACTCAGGACTTAGGAGTGCGCATTGTTTGTCTTACAAATAATGAGTTATAGTAACGTCTAGTAGTAGTAGAAGGTATCATATTTTGAACTTGTTGACATCATATTTCCATGCTCGATTCAGATTAGATTTGAATGTGTTCAGAGTTGGTGATTCAACAACATAGTCTGGCAGTGAATTCCAATTTTCGATGGCACGAACAGAGAAGTAGTTCTTTCTGATATCAAGTCGTGTATGTGGTTTGTTTATCTTCCACTGGTGGCCTGTGGTTCTTTTGTATGTTATTAGTGGTAACATCATTTTGTTCACCAAGTTGTCTATGCCATTGAGATATCTGTAAATCTATGTGGCATCAGCCCTTTTTCTTCTGTATGCAAGTGTTGGCAGACCAAGTATTTTTAGTCGTTCGTTATATGGTAGTTCTTTGAGATGTGGTATTAGTTTTGTTGCTCTTTGGACATTTTCTGGAGAAAGGATATCTTTCTTGAGTATAGGACACCATACTGTTGATGCGTATTCCAAATGGGGTCTAACGAGACATTTGTAGAGGGGCATGAATATGTCTTTATCAATGTTGGTGAAAGTTCTTCTCTTAGTCCCACCAGACGGTTTGATTTCTTTATAGATTCAGAGTCATGTTTGCTGAACTTGCGGGTTTCATGTATGGTTATGCCCAGATCTTTCTCGCTGTTGACTTGTTGAAGTGGTTGAAGTGGACTTGGTGTTGTGTTGGAAGTCATAAAGTATTGGTACCTGGGATTGTTGAAGTCGAAGTGGACTGTTTACACTTGTTATTGTTAAATTCCATTTGCCAGGTTACTGTCCAGTCTATCAGGTTATTCAAAAATCAGTTTGTAGCTGATTTCTATCTTCTGCAGTTGAGCATTGACCGTATAGTTTGGTGTCATCGGCAAATAGTTTCACAAATGATTTCACCGTATTTGGTATATCGTTGATGAAGATGATGAATAGTACTGGGCCCAGAACACTTCCTTGTGGAACTCCACTGATCACTTTAGTCCATGGAGATGCTGTGTTGTTTAGGATGACTCGCTGTTTACGGTTAGTAAGGTAGTTTTCTATCCATTTTAATAGATGTCCAGATATTCCAATTTTGCGTAGTTTAAAGATGAGACGTTGGTGTGGTACTTTATCGAAGGCAGTGAATACGCTACTGAAGAAAGTGTTCAACTCTATGGCTTTGTCTATATCTTCGGTGATAGACTTCCCGTCTTCAGCTGTCAGGGTAACAATTGGGCTGTGTATTTTCGTTTTTGATTTAACATATCTCGAGAAGTTCTTTGGATTGTCTTTGATATCTGCAGCGATTTCTTTTTCGAAGTTTTGATGCGCTTTCATTTGGACGGATGAGGCTCTGTTTCTTGCAATTCTATATTCTTCGTAATTGACATTTGTTTTATTTCTGCAATACTTGTTCCACTTTTTTCTCTTGCTCTGTGATGACTGTAATGACTTCACTGTTATACCATAGTTTGGTGTTTCTTTTTCTTGATGATACTCTGGCTTTTGGTATGTGTGGTATTGTTATTGTGTCCAGGATGTTTTTAAAGGAATTCCACTTTTACATGTTGTAGACTCGTCTGGGACTTCTTTCCAATTATATTGACATATAGATGAAATCCCGCATAATTACCAGCAATTTAGTATCTGTACTTATCATGAGATGGGTTGGTGGCTGTTGGTCTAACGTCCATATTCACAATAAGTACCATATGGTCACTTTTACCAATAGGTGCGCAGGTTACTTGGTTGTATATATTATACTCTTCCTTTGTGAAAAGCAGGTCAAGGGTCGATGGCCTTTCATTTTCCCTTATTCTGATGTGCCCGGTGACATGTTGATGTAGGAAGTTGTCTTGGATACATGAAAGAAATTTGAAGGTCGTAGACTCTGGTCGACAAGGGGTAGATTCGTCCGACCAGTTGATGTCCTTCAGGTTAAAATCTCCCATTATTAGCAGGTTGTTGTGTTGGTTACATACCTCGTTGATCAAAACATTTAATCTCATGGAATTCTCTATACTACTATATGGACTTCTATACAGACATCCAATTATGAGGGGGTCATTCATATTGTTAATCTGGGGCTTATACCACACCATCTCATCAAATTCATACAAGTCAAAATCTTCCACACTGTCTGCTCCTAATATTTATTTGATGTACAGCAGTACTCCTCTACCATGGGTAAGTCTGTTGTAGAACATAGTGTAATTGTCAATTTTAAATTCAGCTTCAATTAACTCGCCATTGTTGTGCTTGGGTAGGAAATCAGTTATTGCAATGATATCAGCACCAGTTTCATCTATTATTCCAGACGTTTGTTTAAAAGACTATCTACATTCGTATATACAATTTTAAGATCTTCATCATTCGTGCTGTTTTGTACATGTGCTTGGTAGGTAAAACTAACGTCCTATGCTTAATCCACTCCCGCTACAGAAAAGCTTTCACTATATATCATAGTCTCCTCTTCGCTACCATTAGTCATGGATTCGTTGGTGATGGTGTCGTTTCCAGTGTATGAGATCAGTCTCCTCCTTTCTCTGTTGATAAGGTTAGTGGGCTGGTCTCTTCTTGTTGGTAATTGTGTTTGATGTTTTGGTTACTGGGTGGGCTACTGGATATGTTGGTCTTGGTTGTGCTGTCAAGAGTGGAGCCAGTGGCAATGTTTGCAGTATTGTTATTATTGTAATTGGGTTCAGTTTGGTTTTGTAGTGACACGATCTTTCCGCCCTTGATTATAACATTCTCTCCAAGTGCTTGCCTTCTGTGCAGTTCATTCCTAAGTAACTTGTACTCGTCACGTTGTTTCGGTGTGTAGTCCCTTGATAAGGTGAAATCGCAGAACTGCCTGTTGCCTTTTAGTGTTTCCCTTTGTCACGATAGCCTATGAATAGTTTCCTTCTATCAGAACTGTTTTCTAGGATAACTTTAATTGGCCTACTGGTGTGGGTCATAAATGGTTTTCCTACCCTGATGGCTGTTCTTATACAGACGTCTAGAAATGAGAAGAATTGTATCAGCTTTTCTACATCAAATGCTTTTCTTCTGTCAGGGTTGTCAGCTGTCGACTCTGGAATGTTAAAAACCATTATATTGCTTTCTCTTCTCCTCTGTTCATCCCTTTCTTCTAATTCCTGTTGTACAACATTGGAGATGAGTTAATGGCATTGTATATATCAGCGGTAGCCCCTTCTCTTACTCTCTTCAATTCCCGTTCTATCTGTTTTGGCACGTTTTTCTCGACCCTCTCTATCTTTTCTTCAACCAGGTTTAGTCTCTCCTTGTTATCTTGCTCAATTTGACGTAGGCTGTTTGTTATCACGCATACTCCAGGAAAGTTTTTGTTGCATACCTTACATGTCCACTTGACAGAGTTGGTTGTGTCTTCCATTATACAGTCGTAAAGACTTAGTGAAATTTTAGAGCAGTGGAAGCAGAAGGTTAGATCACACATAGAACAAACAATGTTCTGGCAGTCAGTGTGGACCAAATCTAATTCACACATTACACAAAGGATATCTTCTACATCATCAGTTTTGGAATTGGGGGTGTTGGGCTTTTTACGTTTGGGTCTGTTATCGTGTAGTGGAGAGACAGTTGGAGGAACATCATCTTCGGTGGTGTGTTGACCAGCCATATCTCAAAGTGTCTCAAAATAGTAGGGCTATGAAATTTTTGTTGTTGTTAGATACAAGATGGCGATGGTGTCAGGACGAAAGAATAAAATGACTGACCTCTGTTTTGCAGTTAATTTGTAGATGATATCGTCTCCTTTACCTTCAATGGAACTCAGTAACACACTTCGACAGTTGTAAACAAGTTTAGTTAGTATAGAAAGTATAGGATACAGCGTAGCCTCACCTACTGATCCTAAACAATCAAAATTACGGTACTTGATAACCAATGTTAAAGTGGTAATTGTGGCGATCTTTCACAAGTAAAATACCCTTCGAGTACAGGATTGGGTAAATAGTTTATAAAGCTTCAATCGTGGTGAATTTCCATACAATTTTCAGTTTTTTTTAAGAAATATTGGCGTTGGAAAAATGTTTTTTCAGAGCTCCATAAACACGTCCACCATTCTCGCGCATGCGCACTATAGTTCATTTGATTGTTTTGTGGGACCTTTCGTGTACATTGACTCATTCCATCAACAGTCGATTTTCCTAGCGGAAACTCATTTCTTTATGGTTTTACATGTTTTTATTTTTGTACTTTTGGGTTTTGAAATATTATTTTGGTGCAATCTGTTGAGAGGAACAAGAAATTGAGACAACACTCAACTAAATAAACTCATTGCGGAGGCCCAAGTTGCCATACAAGAATATTGTGGAACACCGGCTATTTAAAAGGTTCCAAACTGTTTCTTCCCCTAATTTGAATTTACCCGTCTCCGAAAAACATTTCTTTGGTTGAATGAAATCTAATAAAGCAGTAACGACATTCATTCTGCTTCTAGCTTCGTTAGCTCGGAAACTTATAGCTACAAATGTTTATCTGGTAGTTTTTATCAGCCACCATGAGAGTAAGATAACTTCACTTGTCATTTAGCTTATTGCAATTTATGGCTTTTGACGTTAATATTTTATTGGGTTTTATTTCAATCGAAAAGATGTCAGTGGTAGCTAAGCTAAGTCATGTCGAATATATAAAAAAAGTTAGTGAATACGGAGGTGTGGGGAGGTGAATTAAATATAAAATATTGATAAAAAGATAAAATTAAAGCGAGAATGAAAACTATAATAGAGAAAGTTGAAAATTGTCAAGATGTGGCTGGAATGATGGAATGGGGAAGATAATGTAATAAACTAGAAGGTAATATGATTATACACTATGTAATCTGGTTCCCATCACTCTTACTACCACCACGCAATTTATTAATTCTTCTATTCCAACACCAGTAATTGGAATCTTTACACTCTCCTCAAACCAAAATAGATCGGAGAAAATTAATTCTCCAGAATTTAAATCTAGACTCTAAAATTCTTCGCACATACTGCATTTTATTCCGTCGTCTATTCCACTGATTACTTTTCTCCATAGGATGATAAAGATAAAATAGTCACAAGGGAATCAGAAAATAAATCTTTAGCTGTTTACGCTTCAAGTTTCAATACACACTGCTCAGGATAGACATAACGTTCATTACTGTGAAAATAAATCAAATTTTAAAAACACAAAATATAGTCAGATATAAAGAAATGTGGTAGCCCAAAAAATTCTTGAAAGCGCAATACAGAGATACATTAAACACGATGATTCGTAGTCCACGTGGAATATATAAAGATCCGATTACATGTTACAATAGCGATGGTCATCCTAATACGCCCACAATTGTAATGGCAGCCAAGTTGTCTGGGATGTTGACAAGAGCTATCAGTAAATGAAACATTTCGAGACTAATATTTTCATAGACAGACAGAGGTGACGATAATATACGCCCACACTACGGATCATAGCAAATCTTGAGCAAATCCAATATTCTGCTAATTGTGTACTAAAACGCAACATCTCCGTTAGCGTAATCAATGGCTCATTGATTGTTTTTTTTGTTATGACAAAATGAGGGCAAGATCCGCTACTCTCCTCCTTTGTTTCTGAAACAATACCACGTGATCTCTTTTTACGTTGCAATGATTTCCTCCTTTTCGGAATCCCAGCAATGAATTTTGCGCTATATTATGACCAATATGTTATTAGCTGCTTAAACAAATGATTGGACGAATAAAGTCCTGAAAGTGAAAGATATAGTAGAATCGTGGGCAATTCTAAAATTTTGAAAAGGAACAGTGATATGATAATTTTACAAAATTTAACATCATGGCAGATCTTGACTATTTTTTTTACCAGCAATGATTATGCATTTTATTATCATTTTAGACCTTCATCCCATATCATACAAAATTGTTTTATTGGCCTTTTTGACAAACGAATATCTGTTACCTCTTTCGTAAAATATGAAAATTAACACAAATTTCGATGCTTATTTTTCACTTGCTCCAAACTTATACACTTTCATAAGTGTACACTTTTAGTATTACATATTATGTATGGGCAATGAGAGTAAACATCAATATGTAAGGTGTGGAAGTAACACGGATTTAAGGGACAGCTTAACAGCTCAAAAGATCCAATAAGTTAGCTTAGTAATGAGTAAATTAATCTTGAGTTCAACCCCTCTTTACAAGATGGTGTCTTGAATTTTCCAAGGAAAATGGCCTCCGCCATCCCGCCAGGTCATTTAATATTGATATTTGCGAATTGAAAAACACGTTTTTCTGATGCAGGCTCCATTAAAAAGTTGGAAAGTTTTTATAAGTAGTATGACGAAACGAAACGAAACAATACATAAATTTTGGTCTTTTTCAATTTGCAATTGTTTAGCAATCCCACTAGTTTGGACGTAAATTAAAGTAAGCGCGCCATGTTATGTTTTTTTTTTAAATTTTACTTGTGAGTAGATATAATGAAACATAAAGAAATAGGCCCTACTTAAATTCATACTAAAGTCTTTGTATCAAAATTAGAATATCTTGAAAACGTAAATATAAGCAATAAACTGTTACCCTTCGGCGGTTATGGTCGTATATCATGGCAAAGGTTGCCTCGAAAATTGAATAAATGTGCCTTAGCGTCTTCTGAGACCACGTGATATACGACTGAAACACTACTGACGTTGGCACTGTTCACTATTCCCCACTTCTTCTTAATCGAATGTAACAAATAGAGAAATGGCGCAATTATCATTTGAATTTCGACCAAAACACACATTCAGGCGTTAACATGTAATCAATGTTCAATTTCGTGGTCAAGGGGGGTCAATTTTCGAGGACACTATTTGCGATGGTTTTTTTTTTTGGTATTTCTAGTGTGTTCTAAATATCACTTGAAAAGTAAGGTATGAGTAATTTATAGGCTATACACGAAGCAGTAAAATAATAAACAATGTATAATTATACTTAGATCAAAATTTACACTTAATTAAGAGTAACATAATTTAGTGTTTTGAAGAATACGTTATGCATGCTGCAGGTGTAACCAAAATATTACACTAATTTGAGTGTGAACGAACCAATTCATTAAGCTGCAATCTAATCAATTTTGCTTATCTGGGTACCGTCAACACATACCTATACAACCAGTCCATTTTATTTTCAAAGGTATGAAAGGTATCGCATTTAGAGGGTTTAGCTTATCACTCAATTCGGTGTGAATATTGGTCAATCTATATAAAAATGAAATAGACATGTATCAGTATATGACTTGATTTATTAACATTTTCCTTTTCGTTTAGATGTTCATATTGGAACATTTGAATGCATATCCTTTTATCCCCTTAAATGCATTGTTTTAAAGTATCCAGATGAGCAAATACATGTATATCTTTGTTGGACTATAATAGGAGCACATTCCTACTTTAATTCCTATATAAATACGTCAATAAAAAACAAATACAGCTTATTTGCGTCATCATAACATTCCCACCCAATGTGGCGGATAATAGTCTGATTTTTCATATTGCTTATCAAGCCACGTATCATTTTTAGGAAAATTTTTAAAATAAACTGTTTTTCCACCAGCCAGCCACGCACCCCACCACCCAAACGTACCAGTAGTCACTATATTATGATCACACAATGACAATACAGCCAGATCCACGACATGCGATCCTCGTACAATTTTTACATCTGGCATTTGTAAATATTTTTTACACCAATTTATATCATCAGACACAACAATAAAACTCACAGAGCCAAGAGTATGTCTAAAATAGCCCATAGAGCGGTTTAAATATCCTATATCTGCAACATTGTAGCCACGTTTGATCTGACGCAATGAATTCATGTCTCCTCTTCTAACGTGAACACCAATCAATGGTTTATATCTAGGGGGCAGTAACTGTTTTGCCTCTTTTATAATGTGTGGAAGGAACTGAAACTCTTTTCTCAAAGTTTGGGTTACATTTACAAAGTATTTCCAAGACTGGAAATAGCCATTTAATGTCCAATTGTAATGAGTTGAAATATTATGAATTCGTGTATCATATTTTCCTGCTGCCTTTTCTGAAAATCTTCTGGAATTGTTTAGCTTTTTAATAACTCGTATGGAGCTATTGAAAATTGAGGTTATACTTGCAATATGACGATCAACTACTGGCATGTAGCGATGTTTGTCTGCTATTCCTATTAGTGATGCTAGACGGAACAGTTCATTTCCAAGACGACCTGAATCAAAATTGGCAAGAATATAATGTTCTTTTAAGATAGGAGGTGGTGTTGATGGCAAAGTAGTTGGTTTTAACGAGGTTCGTTGAACACGATTATTATCAGGTTGCACATCACTATTGAAACGTGGATAACTAAAAGCCTGTTCCATTCTTAAAAATATTGTTAACCACAACACAAGCCATAATAGAATAAAGAGCTTTCCTCTCCACTTTCTATACCGACGATACATAGCAGTTGTAAAACAAACATTCTGTGCTGTAACATCTTTGAGTTTTATACCGGAAACAGCAACATCCTGAAAAATACAAATATAAGACAATTATAATAAATAACAACATTATTGTCAACACGGTGGTGTGTAAAATAACTTGAAACACATTAACAAGATAGTGTTTAAAATAATATCCCGAAAACATCAATTAGATGGTGTTTACAATACATTATAATCAAAGAAATGATCCTAATGGTAATATATGTTAAAACCTAAAATAATCAACAAGACAGTGTTTAAAACATAATATAACCTAAATTATCAACAAGATGGTGTTTAAAACATAATATAACCTAAATTATCAACAAGACAGTGTTTAAAACATAATATAACCTAAATTATCAACAAGATGGTGTTTAAAACATAATATAACCTAAATTATCAACAAGACAGTGTTTAAAACATAATATAACCTAAATTATCAACAAGATGGTGTTTAAAACATAATTATTAAGGTAAATTATCACATCTAATGTATATACAGTTTATTATAAAAGCTAGCAATACATGTCGTACAATACATATTCACTCGAGTGTAAGATGTCGGCGTCTGTCTGCCTGGTCACGTGAGTGAAGCTCGTGCATGAAATATACTTCAATGAGCATGCGCAGCCTACATTCATAGTAGACGTTCTGCCCAGTCTGATAGCAGACGACACATTCAATATATTAACATTGATTATATTATTCTTTTTTTTTTTTTTTTTTTTTTTTTAAGCACGACAAGAAATTTAAAACAAAAATTTCAAATGCAAAATATATCATAAAAATAATTATTTTTGTCTTTTTAAAATAATAAAATATTGGTTTGTATTTTTAGTATATACAATACAATACAGTGATTATACCATTCACAATCTGAGTACTATCATTGAATTTGACTATTCTCAAGTTCTCGGGGATTATTCTGCCCCATAATATCACAGAATAACATCACAAATAATATGAATGATCTAAGGATAGACTCACATTCATTGGGATTATTATGCCCACACAAAATATCATGCCTAGAACATGTCACTTGGCATCATTCCACTGTTAAGAACCTTTAGCAAAGAGCTACCGGAAGCCCCCTGTTTGGTCATTGAATTGGCTAACTGTTGGTCTCCAGCGCACCATCGAATAGTTTTAACTTCCTTCAAACGCAGACTTTCCTGTATAGCAGCAATGTCAACGCGCAAACGTTTATCATCAACAAGCTTTGTACTGTGCACTGCTTCTACAACACCTTTATTGTCAATAACTGCAATGATTTGGATGGTTTTATCTCGTAAATGAAGTATTTCTTCTAAAAGCATTCTATATTAATACGCGCTTTCTAAACCTTCTTGGAGACTTAAGGCCTCGGCTGCTATCGTTGACCGTACCACCCTTTTTATTTTGTTGGCGTTCCAGCGGAGGGGGCAGCATCTTTATCTCATATTGACCAAACTAGTGACCTATTTTCTTGCAAAATATTATGAGTGAAAAATTCATACGAGTTTTGATGAATTTCAAACTCATAAGTTAAATCCCAAAAATGTTGTCATGTAAATTATCAAGTGTACAATATTAAGTTATGTTCAAATTTCAAACGTCTACATTTATTAGATCATGAAATATTCAGTTTCACGTTAAAAGCTTTCGGTTTTACGGAAATGGAAAATTACGCACAGTTACTATAGAAGTCAGTACAGAATATTCAAATTTTAAAAAGCGCAATTTTGTTATATACCATTGGAAGGAGGATATAATGCGTAAAGAGGATATGAAAGAAAACTTGTTATAATATTTAACATAAAAACAGGACACGTGACAGAGCTCTTTTAATTTAAAAAGCGCGATTTTCAATAGGTTGTAAAACCGGAAGTTTACATTGCAGGCAATTGTGAAGATGTCAAAGGATAGATCTCGTCAGAGGCAATAACTTATGTGCAGGTCACAAGGTCACCAATGGTCAAGATCACGAGATACGGGCCTTATAATATTTCACAATTACTTAAAAAATAAAACCGGATATCAAAGAAAAGCAAAATCTTAATTCAAAAATCTCTTTCCTGAGATGTGTTTACAATCGATTGAAGATTACATAGACATCAAAATTACACACACTTGATTACCCCCTAAAGCCCCAGTTTTCGTTTTCGGCTGACCTATTACTTTCGGATCGGATTTTTTTATATCTTAACATGGGCAACTCTAGTTAAATGCAAAAAGAATTTTTCAAATATCTTCAATTTTACAAGCAAATAACGTTAAAACCGGAAGCGATATCTAAATTTTGAAAATTGAGTTCGTAATCAAATTGTCTATCCATCTGTACGTTTCATATCGATCGAATTAAAATTGTAGTAGTTAGAAAAACTTCAAATTTTAAAATCAAAATGTCAGCAACAAAATTCAAAATGTTAAAATTCTTAATTGCTATCCTTTAGAACTAAGTTTAAAGTACTTTACTTTAAAAGTCCTATCAAAATCAGATCAAAATCAGATCAAAATTAGAGCCGTTATTTGGCAAAAACTGGAAAAATTTGCTTTCGTCTTATGTCATTTCTTGTTTTAAAAAATGCGTCAAATTATATTCACCCTTATTACTTTCACGGGTTTTATAACGAAATCGAAATGGTAGTTAAAAAGTTTCTAATTTTGAAAATTCATATCACACATTTTTTAGCGAAATTTTTATTAAATTTTGACCAAATTTTCGATTTATCGTCTAATTTTTCTGATTGCTTTGAAATTATTGGTTGTAAAACACATTACAACAGAAAACAAATTGGTGCTGAAAATACAACATTTGATCGCGTCACAAAACGCAAACACCGGAGAAGGCGTAAATTTGATTGGCTAAAGCAGGTTAGGTCAAAAGGTTCATTTAACGATTTATCAAGGCTCCGGTCGTCAGACCCTACTGTGAAGTAGCCATACTAAAAAATAAAAACCATTTTAAACAAAAACGAAAATCTTACTCAATTCTTTACCGTACATATTAATCAAAATATATGATGGCACGCTGCTCTCGTTTTATTTACGTTCGCAAACAAAGCGTCATAACGAGTGATTTGTTTTGATTGGCTGAAATTTGAATCCAATACAGTAGATTGGACACTATTTATCTATGAATAGGTAATTTTTCCCACTTGTATTACCACAGTCTCAAGGAAATATGACAAATGGGGGCGTGGTTTGGACACGATGTAGACAGTGTTAAACGAGCAAAGATCGATTCATTTGGCAAATTAACTGATAGATTGATATCCTGATATCTCTAATTAATTCTGTCTACTAACTGTATATATTATACATGCCTTGTTAATAATACTGGTGGAACCAAAATAATTGCATCGTTAGCCACATTTTATTTTAACTATTTTTTCTTGATTAAGATTATTATATGAACAATCATATGCAATCTATCATCCAAATTAAATGATCAAGTTTAAATGTTTACAAGTATTGGTCAAATCTTTTGATTTTTGGGCAATGGGTATGATTTTCCCCAGATATACAGACCAAGGGCGACCCTGATACTTCGTGAAGCTGGACTACTAGTAAATTGGATCCATTCTGATCAGCTGCCACAACCACTGATCTAAAACTATCGTCTCTAACTAGCCAACTCAATTCCAGCATAGGTAGAGATGTTACCTTCGGATTCGTCAAACCGGTTTCCCTCAGTCAGTAATGTAGGTCTGAGTTGGCTGGCATTGTAAAAAGGTCTAGTCGATGGGATAATAAACCGAGGCCCCGTGTGCTGTACTGAGCAAGTTTAAGATCCCTCGAAAATTGGAAATGAAAAAAATTCTAATTCCGCTGTCCTGGCGAAATTTTTCTCATTGCACACTGCATGGTGTTGCACGTCTTTATTAGCCCAACTAGGTGCAGAATCAGTTGGATGTGAAATTTATTTTATTTCCAACTAGCTTACAGATTATTATACCATATCAGTGAGCAACCATTGATCTAAACCATCGTGTCCAACAGTACTGGCTACGATAGCACGATGGCAGTAAGCCACCATTGGTTTAAAACTTTTACGGAGCCATAACAGGGCGATTATATAGTTTCAAATAATTCTGTTTCAGTGTTAGATTCTGGAAGAAAGTCCTTGCAGAGCAAAGACACCAACTGTGGAAAGAATTGATTTATAGAATTATTTATCTTCAATAGTATAACCTAATTCGATTGACCTTTTTTCACTAAAATCTATCAATCTAAGAAACCTTTCACTTACACCACTGATTTCCCATCATGAGGAATTACGAGGAGTAACAGTTTTACTACAAATATTATAACCCGGTAGTTCAACCCAAAAATTCTGCAACGAAACCTTTCAAGATTATATAACTTCATACTAGTACATAGTAGTCAAGATTACAAGAGAAACTGAGCATCTTTTTTCATATGACAAAACCATCACAGAGGCCGATACAAATGAAAACTGCTAATACTAATATGATGAATCACAAGTTGTCGAACCGAATGGATTGGAATTGGAGGAATAGTGGATAACATCAGCACAATCTAAAATTAGGCAATATGGCATTGGAAGTTATATATTTAAACGAAGATAATAGTGACGATTATTATTCCATTCATCAGCTTGTTTGTTACCAATTCCAAAGTCTATGATACATAATACTCGACTATTTTGGTGCAATTTATCTTCAATATGTACGGTTTGTGTTTAATGGAGGTTGGAAGAGAAAGATTCTATGACAGTAAGAATAAATGGGAAAAAATAACCTGAACGCGCACACCGTTCAATTAAAATTTCCCTCTGTCAACATTAGCCTACCCAGATGCAGAATCAGTTGATTTCAAAGCCATAATTTGAAACCAGTGATTCAAAAATATCCACAAATGATATCCCCTTACAATATAAAAATAAGTCTACCTGGACATCAATATTTCCATCGCTCTTACTTGTACTGAAACGTTTTATTCCTTATTAGTATCTGTGACATCGGCCATCATTATTTATTATTGTTAAAACACATTCACTTTATCGGTATCATAGTCTTTATCAGACCCCACTTGTTCACATCAACTTAAGCTAACGTATTGATACTCATTAATAGAGCGTTAATGTTTCTAGCTTTTCATGTCAACTCGTCTTTATATTTCCTCATATTCTTCAATAATTGATAAAGAAAATCCCAGTATCGTATAGCATTGGATTAAATATTTTATAACCTGCTATTTGATAAAGAGCCTCGTGATGTACAAAATATTTACATATAGCTGGAAGCAACAAAAGGTATTCAGCATCCGGATTGATTTCAATCATGATCAAATTTTCAATTTAACCTTTCCTTTCATCACGGGATGTGTTCCTTAATCGTACAGTATCACAAACCTTCAGGATATTGCGATATATATCTTATTATTTTTTTCATGTGGGTTATTTTGTTTCATGATGCCAATAATCAATGTTGATCGCTTCAAGTGATTCTCATTTAACTTATCAAGAAGATAACAATAGTAATGTTTCTAGTTATTATAGATGTTTCAATAAACGAACTCAGTAATTACTATGGTTACCTTTGAATTAACCTGTATGCTTTCAATATACATCTTTAACATACTGATAGACTTTATCACGAGTTAAAATCAAAATAGAACATTTAAAAGTAAGTAAAACACTATGGGATTCAAAATCACGACTCGAACAAACTACACAAAATTCGTATAGTAGAACATTTAATAACTGTCTTTTGTTATATAATATTAACAAAATAAATCATACCTTCAATATGGAAATACAAGATGAATTCCATTATCTTGAACAATGTTTCTTAATTATAAGAAGCCTTGTAATGTAGTAAACCGTCGCCATGCTAATAGGAATATAAGATGAGAACTGGCAGCATCTAACAGTTTATTCTGGCTTTTAATACTCAATAGGTTGTCAGATGAAGTCATTGAAGCGAGCAATTCCTATAGAAAATATCACTTTCTGTCTGCCAAGCACTAATCGATTTAATATTATGTTTTATTCACATACAGGATAGGCTCGTTTTCCACTTTTCACTTGTGAGAGCGATAATTAAAACCGTCAGTCTTGATATTTTGTTTAAGAAAGTGGACAAAATACATGTTTTCAGATAGAATATATTCTAAAATACATGTTTTCAGATAGAATATATTCTAAAATACATGTTTTCAGATAGAATATATTCTGTGTTTGTAAGTATAAACAAATACAATACAATATTGTTTTTAAAAGAAGGAACAATTGTTTTTAAAAGAAGGAACAAAGTCCTTCAATTTCATTATAAATGTTGTACCCACTGTAGTACGTATGGTATACACAATTCAGACTGTTATTAACATGTGTTTCGACACGTTAATCTGCAAGGATTAAAGGTTCTGTTGTAATTTGGGACAGGTATTGGTTAATTCAAGAGAATAATTAAAATTTTTAGATATCGTATTTATATTCATATTTATATTAACCGAAGTATTAACATTAGACAAAGTAAATTAACATCGTTAAAGGTAGTTAATATATACTGCTAACATAAATTATTTCAATTCCATGCACAAAGCATATGACAATACATCGATATGGCGTCACGATATTGTCTTAGAAAGGGAGAGGTAGAGGGAGGAAGACAAGTCAATTTAGTCTTTGTTTCTACGTTTCTACGAGAAATCCAGATTTATCAAATATCATTGTTAATAACTTTCCGATTCTTGCGAAAAATCAACGAATGGATTCCGTGATTAACAAGGTCAATTATGTTAAGTCAAAAAGACAACCCAAAAATTTGAGAAGTATATTAACCAGACCAAAAAGAAAACTGCCAGGTACTTAAATCTAATGGCGAACTCATTAATGTGGTGTGGTTTATTTGATTGAAGGGTCATCTCATCTTTTCATTTTTCAACGGGCCAAATATTAATAGTGAAAGCTAACATGGCATGTGCAAGCAGGTTTGTTATATATGATATCACCTGTTGTGGATGAATGGACTGTGCATCGGCTGTACAAACAATTTGCGGAAAAGAATGGCCAAACACAAACAAAATATTCCGGGATCTCAAAATAAGAATGATCCCCCTGAGTGAGCACATTGATGTCTGTGCACGGGGCATAACCCCCAACGTTTTGGTATTTCCTTTCTACACTGTAAAAACAAGGTGTAATTATGCACCCAAATCGGTGTAATGTAAGGTGTAATTGAATGATTTTGAAATACACCTATGAGGTGTAAGTTAAAAACACCCCGATAGCACTTGATTTAGTGCACGAATACACTTATGAAGTGTTTACACCTTGTTCACAATCTAATTGGGGTAATCTTTGGGTTACACCTTCATGATTTATTACGTATTCTTTAAAACACTAGATATCGTGTAATGTTACGCTTATTTAAGTTCTTATTGTGCCCTAAGTGTAATTATACACCTAAAATTGTTAATCATTACACTGCTTCGTGTGTACCATTATTCATACCTTCAAGTGTTCATTTACACTAGAAATAGTGCTTCCTTCCCACAAAACACCTCAAATAGTGTCATCGAAAGTTGTCCCCCCTTGAACCACGATTACATGTTGACATCTGGATGTGTGTTATGTCGACATTCAAATGAATATTACGCCATTTCATTGGTTACATTTCATTGAGTTACATTTGGATAAAGAAGTGAGAATTTCCCCAATATGATTAAATACCGAACAGCACCCAAACATCAGTCGTATTTCATCAGTCGTTTGTCAGGTGGTTTCAAAGGCCGTAATTTTCCCACTAAAGTTCGGCCGAGTAGATTCCTGTCCCAGAATAAATGGCGCAAGGTAGATTTACAGCTCGGGACTCTAACTCATCAAGAATAGTGGACATGATGAAAGACGAAACAGCAGGTAATATGGCCATGATTTTAAATTTTCTCTTAATCAGTGTGATCATCAAATTTCATTTTAGCAGTCCAGAAAGGGCTCAATCGGTTTGATGTTGGTTCGATAAACATTTCTATTTGCTAATGTCTGAGCAAATTAAAAACGGTTTTTGTATGTGAATTGGAACTGCAGACTCAAAATAGTACTGTCAGTCTTAAAAGGTATTTGCGTTAATAAAAATATAAACATGAGCTCACATTATGTCAATTTTTGGCCAAAGTTTTGCATTTTTTGTTTGAAATTTCTTGGATCCAGGGAAATATTTTTATTTTCAATGTAAAGTTAAAATCAAATTTTTATCAACGTAAAGACATTCTGATGTAAGTCAAACAGTATTATTTCAAAAATATAGAAAATATTCAAAGAAAAACCCTTTGCTTTACTCACACTATAAGCCCAAATTGGCCAAATCACCAGGGATCTGTTTCTCAGCTCAGTTTGTGAAATATCTATCTTGGAGGGAACTGAAGTGTAATTTTTGTAATTTGAAGTTACAAAAATTCATGTATGATTAATCTAAACTTAAACAATAATATGCATGTGTTCTCTTTCAATTCAGAAAATATTAAGAATTTTATACTCTTATTGACCTATTTTGATGATTTAAATATATTGTATTTCAGGAAATTGCTTCATGAAACGATATATTTATTTGAGAGACTTGCAACTCCATCCATCTCCTTACGAAAAGGGAAACGGAAACCAGTATGACACAGAGATCAGAATATTCCAAACTTTAGACATACCAAAATGTAATAAAACTGCTACGATTACTAAAACCGCCGCAAGGAGTATATTAGAGTATATATATATGAAAAACATGATTTACGTTCTGCACTATTATTCAAAATTTTAAATTGGTTGACACTGTATCAATGTATACGTCATTGTTACTATACCTTGAAAATATGGAAACGTATAGATAAAACGTGTTGGCAGTAAATCTATCTATGTGCTATTTACTTATCTATATGTATAGTTAAAGTAGATCAATAACAACGTAACATATAGTTATATAATACTGCCAGCATATTTTAATTCCATATTTCAAGGCATAGTAACATTACAATACACAACGATATGACGTCATGATATTGTGATATGATTGATTTATTCCCATAAGTAAGCTGTTTTGGCTGGACAAGACCAAAACGTTGGGGGTAATGCCCCGTGCACAGACATCAATGTTTGGTTCTGATGGCATATATAACAAACATGCTTGCACATGTCAAAGTAGCTTTCACAGTAAATATTTGACCCGTTGAGAATTCAAAAGATGACCATTCAACCATCTATTCGCATAAACCACAGAGTTTACCTTTACATTAAGCACCTGGCAGTTTTTCCTTTTTTTTTTCTTTTTGATTTAACATAATTGACAATGATATTTGATAAAACTGGGTTTCTCGGGTTAAACGTAGAAACAAAGACTAGTGAATTTTCTTCCTTCAATTTTGGTTTGACTGTGCGCAATTCTTGTAGTGTTAATTGCTAAGCATTTCAAATTCCATCTGTGATCATGGATATTTCCTGTCCAAGAAAAGAAGCAAGATCATCTAGTAAATTTGAAACGATGGTACAAATGCGTTTGGCAAGGTTGTATAAAAGCGGTATTTTAGTACGTTTTGGATGACCTGAATCAAACTGAAGATGTTGTTTCGTATCTGTCGATTTATAGAAAATATCGGTTTCTATTATTTTTTCTTTTTGTACTTCAAGTATATCAAGGAATGATATTTGTGTGTTATTTTGTTCCAACGTGAACTCAATACTAAGATGAATCGTATTAATAATATTTTTGAAAGCATCCAATTCTGGTTCTGAATGGATCCAAGCTATGTAGAAATCTTTTCCACCAGTCCTCGAAATATTGTTTCATTTCACTGAATGTGATTTCGATTTTCGAAGCTATTTGCTCTTCCAGATAACTAATACAAGGTTTGTATATACTAATTGTTTATAGAATATACCATCTAGTATAACTATATTTAACGTTGTTATTGGTCTACTTTAACTTATTATTCTACTTTTGGCGGACCTCTTATTGGAATTTTATGTTTTTATATTATATAAAATGAAATTTCAATAGCTCTAACAAAAAATCAACATTACTCACCTTCAGTTTAACCATTCTTGCCGGCAGGTTCTTATATATGATTTGATTTTAATGTCAATTAAAAAAGTTAGTTATAACATTGATAACAGCTGTTGTTTTAAAATTTATAGCTTATGATTGACAATAGACGGTCTCGGGAGTACATCGCATGGGAATCGATTTGCAGCAACTGCCTCCATTGCAAAAACTACCATGACCGCAGATTTTAATTTAAAAAAATAATAATACCATATATCAGACACACCAACAACGATGACGACCAAAAATTTATTACAATTCATTAAAGACTAAAACATTGGTGCGACTGCAGTTCATTTTTTTTCAGAAATATTTTACCGACAGCATTTTATGCAGTATTGAAAACAAACAACATTGCTTAAGTTGCTTTCTGTATTATGAACATAGTATAATATATATAGATATAGTGAAGCCAAAAGTATATTTTTTATTAGTCCTATGTTAATATTCAGTTCAATCAAAGCTTCCAAAAGCGTTGTCTTTTATACATTTGAAAATAGTGGAAACTGGTTATGTTTATGTTTTTATGTTACCCGGACGAGCAATAATATCTTTACTCGACTATATATGGTCTCTTATCATTATTCAAATTTAAAGTACCAGGGGAATAAAAACATATCATCATATCAACTGTACTGTTTGTTCAACGCCACACGAGATATTATATAATGTGTATTGTAATTATCACAGAGAATCAAATTGAGTCTCAGTTGATTTTGATGAGAATAGATATCACTGCAGCAATGTTTTGTTAATTATCAATACATCTCGTTTTGTTAGTTTCTCTAAAAGCCTTCCTTAGGTACATACTTTTTAAATTGTATGTAAAATGAGTTAGAAACCATTGGCTTATGTTTGTGAAAAAATATGATCTTTTGATTCCTAACTTCTAGCCTACTATACTAGAACAGTGGGCAACTGAGAAGCCAAGATACAAGATACGGGACCTAGGTTTATTGTCCCATCTGAACGACAAGACGTTTTTTTCATGTCTGCCCTTCCGACCTGCATCACCGACAGGGGGAAAAATCCCAAGGTATTATCTCGACCTAGGCCGGGATTGAAAAACATTACCAAATTTAGTAACTTTAATTATTCAGCATTTGCAATTTCAAATTAAAAATCGATTTTCGTGCACTATCTTTTCAATTTACCGATAAGAACATCCCCTTTTAACAAATGTATTAATTATTCAGTCTACAAATCATAATAGGATACGTAATTATTTCTCATTTTTTTTTATTAACGATAATGAGTAGGACTAAGCAAGCCTCCTATTCCGAACATACAATTATTGAGAAAAAGTAATTCTAACGTGATAATTGTTATAAAATTCATAAGTAACTAAGATGGTAAAAACAAAACACTTATTCCACTAAAAAGTCTGATCTAAAACACCTCTCTCAAATTCATACATAAGTTATATGGTACATTACCGTTTCTCCAGAAGAATCATAATCCAGAAAAGCACCATTCTACACACACTGGTTAGTGAAAGATATTCCCAGATACGTCATTAACTTCATATTAAAGAAGTAAAGTAATTGACAAGATAATCGACATACAACAAAAGCTAAATCATGTCCTGTCTACCACGTTATATTCCCTAGTTTCCGCCTCAATTCTTATCACTTGGTCGATGGCTGGAATCTTAGTATAGTAACGTAATAAACTCAAGATAATTTGGTGTGCTGGAACGACTTTACACTAATAATGATTATAATGAAAATATTGATAGTCAATAGCCAACACATCGCAAACCAGTGAAATCTCACTAAAATAAATAATAAAAATCAATTTGTGTCAATTCATTATCATGGTGAAACAACATATACATGTTCTGCAGAGAAGGGTGTTACTAAGTTTAAATGGCTCAAAAGACAGCCATTGCTTTTGAATGTGCCAAATAGAACTAGACTTATTCGTCATTTAAAAGACCCCAAAATTAACCTTCTGACTGGGAATATTTCAGAGCAGGTCAAATATAGCGGCTTTTTGGAAAATCTTATCAATCGCTGAATTTAATACATCTGAACCACCTGCGGTTGGACGAGAGGCATTTGCAGACTATGATCCAGCGAAAAAATGCATCTAACCGTCGATCTGAACTACTTCAATTGTCGACTTGAACACATCTTTAGTTTTCTTAACGTAAGAATTATATTTTCTAAAAAGTAGTAATCCATCTTTAATTTGGCATGATGTTAGGAATCGAACAATTGTGTTATCAATCTACAGAGAAAACTTTAATGAACAAAATCTCAACCTGTCCTGTGATGGCACGCTATAAGAATAAAATAAAAGGAAATCTAATTGGAGAAAATTGAACTGATCAGAATAGAATCTAATGGGGTGGGAATGGCATCCATCACTAGTCTCTAACATTGATTCTTTCTTTCTTCTTCCAACCGAACACAGCAATGGAATGTTAAGCAACATAACTAAGTTAATTCTCAGACACAACACAATGACCGCGTTTCTGCTGGAACTTGAAAAGCTTCATTATCGGACTCTTTAACTTTATAGATGACTCGTTACTACAACATGGAACTGGAAATAACATGTACTACAAGCTCAACATGACATTTTTCAAATTTACTGGCTAATAAAAGGCATCGAGTCTGTACGCCCTGGGTACGTTCTTATCGGTCAGTTCCGATAAATTTGAAAACTTCGATTTACTTTTTCTACTTGTGCGAAAGAAAGCTTATTTTTTGTGGCAACATAAGTCGCGCTTATACAGGCAAGTTTCGTGGATAATTGCTTGAACAATTTACTAGACAACAAATTGCAGACTTATTTGATATCTATAAGTGAATAGCTTTAACAATATAAACTCTATGCAGATTGAAAAACGAGGACGAACAATGCATCAGGAAAACATGCGAGAAAATGGATTTTCTTCAAGGTGTAATCCAGTTTATATGTTTTCATTATATTGATGCCTTAATTCACTTAGTTGGTAACAATGGATTATCAGATGTTCACTGTTTGTAGCACACGGGGCTTTGGCTTATTGTTCAATCTGAACAACTAGGCGCTTTTTCCATGTCAGCCTCTCCTACCTACATCATTTATAGGGGAAGTAGGGTAGCTGTTCCTTAATCTTTAACAATACATTAACAAGAACCATTAAAATCTTACGTGCCGTATAGGCTACCACAATTTGGAGACAGGCCTCGAGGTTGTGATGTCAACTTTCTAACACATAAAAAGATTATGATCCTACTTACAAAAATAGAATTGATTTTCAGATCATAACTCAATTTCATGAAAAAAAATAATATTTTTCTAAAATGATTAAACTTGATTACACGTCTGAGTCGTTAGAAGTTTGGCAACACAAGTCTTATAATATTCTCTATTTATTGTGTTCTTAAACAGTGATCAATAAAAGATCTTGGGTAGTCTAGAAGAAGCGATAGTGAAAGATGTGAAAACTAATGATTTCACAACAAACAATGGCACCAATGAACTATAAATTATTCGCTTACCATAGGGTTAATACTACTAACAGTCTATGTGATATCAGTAATGAAGTATCAATAGAAGTTTTGAACGCCTATCGGTAATGATAATGGGTATCAGTTTTGGAAACTATGTTCAGAAGGCTATCAATAATGATAATGAGTATCAGTTTTGAAGACTGTTCAGAGAGCCTATCAGTAATGAAGTATAAGTACTAGTTTTGAAGACTATGTTCAGCCATCAGAATTAGTTTTGAAGACTGTGTCCAGAAAGCCTATCAGTAATTATAATGGGTTTCCGTCTTGAAGACTGTGTTCAGAACGTCTATCAGTAATAAAGTTTCTGTATCAGTTTTGAAGACTGTGTTCAGAACGCCTATCAGTAATGAAGTTTCTGTATCAGTTTTGAAGACTGTGTTCAGAACGCCTATCAGTAATAAAGTTTCTGTATCAGTTTTGAAGACTGTGTTCAGAAAGCCTATCAATAATGATAATGGGTATCAGTTTTGAAGACTGTGTTCAGAACGCCTATTAGTAATGAAGTTGCAGTATCTGTTTTGAAGACTGTGTTCAGAACGCCTATTAGTAATGGAGTATCAGTACCAGTTTTGAAGACTGTGTTCAGAAAGCCTATCAATAATGATAATGGGTATCAGTTTTGAAGACTGTGATCAGAACGCCTATCAGTAATAAAGTTTCTGTATCAGTTTTGAAGACTGTGTTCAGAACGCCTATCAGTAATGAAGTATCAGTACCAGTTTTGAAGACTGTGTTCAGAAAGCCTATCAGTAATGAAGTATCAGTACCAGTTTTGAAGACTATGTTCAGAACGCCTATCAGTAATGAAGTATCAATACCAGTTTTGAAGACTGTGTTCAGAAAGCCTATCAATAATGATAATGGGTATCAGTTTTGGAAACTATGTTCAGAAAGCCTATCAATAATGATAATGGGTATCAGTTTTGAAGACTGTGTTCAGAACGCCTATCAGTAATGAAGTATCAGTATCAGTTTTGAAGAGTATCTTCAGAAAGCCTATCAGTAATGATAATGAGTTTCAGTTTTACAGGCAATTACAAGACCTTCCACCAACAATCTTATTAACTCATCTTAAGCTATTAACAGAACGTCAAACCATTGCCATAACTTAAATAAGACAAGAAAATCTAATGGTTGGCGTAAGAGTTGTAGAATTTTGAACACTGAAGTCTCAGCATTTCATGATGATAACAATTCGACTGGCTCATTGCATATGGTTATCAATCAGTTGACATTTTAGAAAAACATTTATGTCGAAATTTCTATTTACACAATGATCACCTTGAAAAGACACGAAACTCAATTATCAAACAAACAATTATCTAGCAAGCGAAACAATGTTTTATTTAGGTTTGTCATAACCTATTTTTGTATCCATTTTGAATACATGTTTTTCAAACGGAAACAAAGAAGACTAACAACTGAAATCGATATATAACCCTTAGAAAATTGATAATGTGAGATGAATATCTATAAGTAGTAATCTAAATATAGAATTATACTAACAATAGTAATTATTATGATTATATTGAAAACCAAAAATCAATTCAAGTACGATTACGGCGTTGCTTCTCTATTTATTAAAGGAATGGCCTGAACATTTTTTAGTTTATCGATGTTTAAACAGAAAAAAATCTCTGTACGCTGTATAAATCCACATAGCAATTAACATTTTAACATAGCGCTAATGGACTGATACTAACAATAGAGACGTCCCCAAAACAGTCAATCAGCAATTGGTCATCCTATTTATAGTTTACTGTCTCACTGCCTGAAAGTTGACGGAGCGGCCACGTTGGAAATGCAATTATTGAAAGCAGACAGACTAGTTCGAAATAAGTCCAGAATTCATGATAATATGTTTGGAATTTGGAGTGTGCACATTCGAGGGAATTTCGAAAATACCGTCATCATTCAGGGAAGTGTCATTTCGGCTCCGTCAATCTAATTGAATAATTAAAGTAGTCTGTTATTGGGCGGAGCTTATATCTACATACTGTTTACACAGGCATAAAGAAATATCAAAACAGAACCTCAAACATGAATATATAATGAGCTACATCGTTCGGAAGGTGATGCATTCAATGAAACCTCTTCTTTCAACCAGGTATTGGATGGACTGATAATTATTGCACTGAAATGATTCATTAATAGCGACTGTGTCCATTTGCTGGTTAAAATTACAAAGACCGGTAACAAACTGTTATAAAAGAAATCTAAAAAAAAGTTCAGCTAATATGTTATATGAAAAAAAAAATGGAAACTGATACTGGGAAAAAATGTAAATCAATGGAATAAAGTGGCTTTACTACATGAAAACACCTTGCATCTGTACAATGGTTGAAATTGTTTATATGTTAATCCTCTCATCCTATTTAACCAGTTCGTCGGTTTGAGGTGGGAATAGACGATGTCCGGGGTCCGGTGCGGGATAATAGTTGCAGTAGAAAATAGTAGAACTAGTGAACACATGAGATACGGGTCCAGTCACGGTTCTGCTATTTTCTACTGAATCAATTTTTCTTTTAACAAACAGTATGATCCTGGCTAGTACACGCACATAGAAAAGAACTACTGTAGAGTAAGATGGACCACTTAGATTGAAATACCTCTAACTGTGATATGAATTGTGCCATATGGTATAGAAATCAAGAATCAATTAGAACATGATGACGTTTTGTTATTTTATGTGTTATGCATAATTAAAATGGCGTCCTATGAAAGAACAAAGTGTTTACCTTCTAAACAGCTCGTTCCTATTCTGAAACTACATGCATGTATACATTTTAGGGAGAAAGTTTCGACGGAACCAGTCTGGAAATAAGGCAATTACCATGTCTTAATTACTCGATACAACATTTTCGTGTTTGAACTTAAACTATGTTCAATCGTACTTTATTCAATTAGATTCCTTTAAGATTTCCCGATAGATCTGAAAAAATCATTATGTTTTTTTTTAATTGTCTTGTTACAGTCAATAAATAATAACATGAAATATGAAAACGGTTAATGCACCATAAACAATGATTATTATCATAGTATCGATGCGCTTGCTTCAGATGTCACACTGCTCTTCATAATATTAGTGAAAGTATTTTGGGCTATGAAAAAAGGTAAACGGTGGGTTTCGACACTTTCGTAGCATTAAATTTAAAGTCTCAAAGTTGGCATATAAATATATTCACCAGTGGACTTACCTGATGTCATAACTATATCAGAATCTCTCTATATGACGATAATCTTATGCACCTATGCGTGTCTGATATTCTAGTCTGATTCTATATGCATGCATGAAAATTCATAACTAAATATGAACCACAAGAAGAATTCATACATAAAGAAGCCCAATTCATGAAACGATCCAAGATTTGACTATTAGTATTCTGACAAATATAATGTAAATGGCATAAGGTTTTATAGACTGAAGCAGGCACTTTCCACGTCTATCATACAATTGTTAAAATATACAGACAAAATGCACCACAATTGATAAACTGTATCCTTGACCAACTAGAACAGGGGTTTTCAACCGTTTTTCTCTATGAACCCTTTTAAGATCCTCGTGTTTTCTCTTCGGTTTCATCCGATTCAACCGAAGTTAGCCACTTTATCCGATGTTAAGTTATAGTGAAGTTATGTAGCTTCATTCGTGTCCATACTATCATGTGGTCAGAGGAATTATATTACAGCCTGGTTCAAGCGGCTAACTGTAACATGCCTTCATAGTTATTGACGAATCAAAGGTGACGGCCCAAGCAAGGCCATTTGTTCAACTGGCCACTGCGGATCGATGGATCTAGGCGATTATATGACAAGAATGCTTAGATAATAAGAAAACAATGCATTTATATAATGTCTCTGATGTGGAACCAATGTGCCTCCTAAAAATCGCGGAGAGGATAATAATATTGATGAACAAGTTTGATTCATTGCCAACATAATTGTACCAATTAAGACTAAAAAGAGTTACCGTTGTCTCCTGTCACAAATATAAATAAAATAGTGATTGTTTCAAAATCAGAACATAATTTAGCTTCAGCTGTTTCAATTATTCAGTCTTCGGTACATTGCAGAACAAATGTAGAAGTCACATGACGTCCTGGGATAGAAAAACAAAGTGTTATATTGATACAAAAAAAATCATATGAAAACTGTATTGTTTTTTAAGTGTCAAGTCAACACATGTGATAATAATAATTCAAAGAATTTTGTATAAAATGTAATAAACCTGAATAAAATTTTCATGGTTAATGTGTCCATTCCACCATTCGATAGTAAAATAGCTAATATTTCTGTTACCGGCTATCAAAACTGCATCTGACTTTTCTTAAGGATAACTAGTAAACATTCTAAATGCATCTTTATCAAACCTTGTGTCAACCTTATTTCAAAGCCTGCCAGGGAAATGTAAAATATCGTATTTTTATATTTTTATACTATGATTAAAATTTGAAATAGTTCCTATGACAGCTAAGCCTCAAAAAATACCATCAAACATTTATTATATACAATTAAATGTAATTGTCAAAAAATGTAATGCCAGGCAACAAAGTCGACGAAATTCTGATAAAAATATTAAAAAATGTTGGCTTTGACAGTTATCTATACCATGTTCATTTCAGTCTTGTGTCTTTTGTTCCTTCTAGCAAGTATAAACATGGATTTAACGTTCATATTGAATGATAAAGGAGTCAACATATTGATTATTATTGTCAATCTAATCTAAAAGATAAATGCTTTTGTATATATTGAGATTTTTTAAATCTCGGAAATATCTTCAATATGAGGTACAACTTATTTTGTTTTAACAATAGTTTGAGTTTGATACATTAGAAATCAGCAATCACAGAGAATCATGATGTTTAATTAAGCTCCCAGGGTTCAATTATTTTACCTGCATTTTGACCCCACAAATATCTGACCCTTAATTTCTTAAAGGGATACTACGTCTTAGAATAAACATCAAATTAAAATTTTAAACTTGGCCAATAATAGCATATATTCATCAGTAGATATACCTGGTGTCATAAATAACATAACAGGATCCTTATATAATCCGATAAATATAAAAATTTAATAAAACTGCATTTAACTATTGAAAAATAATTACTTAGTATTATGAATTTTCCAATTTTCTAGATTTTACAGGGATTCTGTTGTAACTTTATGACACCAGGTAAGTTCGCTGATGAATATATACTCATATTTACCATTCTTGAAAATTAAATTGTACGTTCATTCTAAGACGTAGTATCATTTTAATTCATCGTGTCGCCTGTTTTCATCAACTAATAGAAAACATTGATGTAGAACATAAAACGTCACCTCACAGAAGAAATGTGTTCCTTTTTCAGATTTGTCAAGAATTATCAATAGAAAAATCTTTCCACAGAATTCCTATGGTGCATGTAATAATATTTCTTTAGACTTATTAAGAAAACAATATTACAGCAAACTTAAATCAGTCATTTATCTCCAGTCGATAATGGAAATTGTATTTTTAAAACTTAATGACAACAAATCATTACTACATCTTACCTGCAGGTAAATTGAACTAGTTTGAAAATTATCATTACGGCGAATGGTTGAGAATCGGTTCAGTTTTACTTGTAAAGCTTGTTAGATTTCTATATTGAATAGACTTGGTAATTCTGTCCGTGTCTCATAAAACACTCTATTATTCTGTCGCTAAGCAACGAAAATGTTCTTAATAGTTAAAGAAGTTCCATCCAAATTACTGAATTATTAACGAAAATCTTCATCAGGTATGATAGAAATGAACAGAGGAATGGTTTATCAGAAATAAATAAATATTAATTGACACTGTTGTAGTGCCAGGCATTGATTACACATAATAATCTGCTTTAACTCTTAATACTTTATCTACATGATAATGTAGTCTACATTCTTTCCATTTTCGAAAAATCGGGTCTCGGTTAACTGTCCCCTCAGTGCGAATCGATCTTTCTGGAAACTGTAACGTTAGTTTTTTTTTCGTTATCTAATAGGGATTAGGATGATTGAAAGTAACAAGTTACTATTCAATAAAAGGCGCAAGCACGGTGGTTTTGTTTACAACTTACTATGGTGGTGTCAATATCTAGTAAACTAAACCTTTCAATGCAAGATAATGTAGAAGTCATCGCTGTGCATTCATTTGGACATTTTTGTCAAATTGAAACAAGTAACTGATATACTATTATATGTAAAGGCGCTCCATGACACCTGTTACCCTGGGTAGTATGAACGTGCTCAGATGGTAAGTGATATTTGTGATGATTTCTACGTTGAAACAATGTTATATTTTAGAGTCTGTTCAAACTATGAGATTTCGTGAAAGCAAATCATGAGTGTTAATGGGACCCTTCGACATTGACCTTGAGTATTAAAAAGTATTTTACGCAATATTTATCTGAAAAGTATTCATTGTTCAATTTTATATCTAGAATCTAAATCTATGTAGCTGACCTTATACTTTTTCTTGAATTTAAATCTCGGGTTACTAGATATATCTGCAGGGCGGACTCAAACCATTCTATTGATGAGAATTGAATGAGTCGTTGCTAAGATATCATTATATGCTAACAATCACTTTATGATTGAAATATCATAAAATTGCAGATCAATTAAATTAATTATCGTTGATGTTTTATATGAAATCCTATTTGTTTCAAATGCAACTTTATACGTGATTATCTATCAAGAATACATTAAAAAGCATGAGGGAACGCTGTTTTTATGCAAGTTTGACATTTCAGAATGTTTTTCTACTCGATTTCGCAATACTGCATTTTTAACAGTAATAACACCACTTAGGTCGAATTTGTTAATACTAAGCACGCGAAATCTATAATGAATGAAAATGTTTGTGTGACATTCAATTTAACATCGAGATAAATGAGACATGGAACATCAAGTGTTTGATAACTTTCATGATCATAAAACTCATTTCTTCAAAACTGAAAAAAGAAACTTCGTAATCTATGATACAAGTGTCACTTCAGAAACTCACTTCACAGGTGAATGTTCTGAACAAGACAATCTTGTTTTAAACAAACGAATAACCTTTTGGGCAACAAAGTAAATATATGAAATACAATATTGAGTTCTGTATTTATTGGATAAGTAAATTACTACTTCTATTAATAATAATAATATTAATACATTTTTTTTTCAAATAAGCATAAGTTACGTTCAATGACGTGAAAAATAAAATTGAGAGAACTTACTGAAATAAATCCGGAAGCAAATTCCAGGCTTCCCGATAGAAGAGTAACAACCAGAATTATATAAGGCTGGTTGTATTTCAAAGAAAATGTGACTTACGCAGTGACACTGAATAAATCTTTTATTTTAGTTTCTTGATTCTCTGGATCGCCCCCCCAACCAGACATCCTATTAAGGTACTTCAATGACAAACTTTCCCTCATCTACCTGATTACATTATAAACTATCTAGTATGCACATATCCTTATATTGCAGTACTTAAAGATGGGTTCCTTTATTTTCATTTATGAAAATGTTAATACTTATATGAATAGAAAGTAAAAATGTTCTAATGACTTGGAAAATACCAGTTTTTCTCACATGTCCATAATTGATTAGCTAAATAAGAAGAAAATTACCAGCAGAATTCCAATGAGTAACCGATCAAGAAAGGTCAAAAAGGTCTTTTTTTGTTTATCCAGACTATACATTCATTGACATTTATGATTGGTAAAAATAAGAACATAATGAAATGATTAAGAAAACAGGATAATTCATTACAAACACCAATTAATCAAATAGTTCGCGTAATTTGACACTAAAAAATAAGGAAAACCATCTTTAAAACTATGACTATATTTATTTGCGATGTTGCCTTATGTGCTTAGTCCGTGCAGCAATAAGGAAGCTTCAATAAAACATTGGAGCTTTTTTGCATACAGGTCATATATTTGTCTTATAGAATTCCACTAATGCATACATAATGTATTATACATAAGATTTGGGATCAGATAAATGTCAGATTGTATCGAGTGTATCGTGATAAGCACTCAAACAAGCGTACCGATTACCCCCACCATGATTCTAGTAATAATTCATAGAAATTTTTCTTCAGTCGAAATCTTGTCTATTATTGATAATAGTTCACAAATAATGTATATAGAATCTGACACTTGTAAAGGCGATGTTAATAACATTACTTAAGGAATGAATGTGGATCTTTTTATGTCTATGAAGAAGTAAATGCTTGTCAAATGGTAAAACATCGTATATTTCCCTATAACAAGATCCACATTCATTCCTTAAGTATTGTTAAAAGCAGATTTCCCTATAACGATAACAAGATCGAAATTCATTCCCTGTATTTAGATTCATGGAAGACCGGACAGCCCAGTATTAAGACGTCTGAATCCTTAATTCTTAGCCCGTGATGCTTAATTCCTTCTCCTTCATTTGTTGGTCATTTTTTTTCACAAAATGATCATTAGTTCATATACATTGGTCTGTCAATCATAAGGTGGTCGTGTCATAACATTGGGTCATAATGATATCAAGATACAGTTTTTAGCGTTTATTGAGTCATAATGATAACAAGAATGGTTGAGTATATTGCAACACAATTATTGGTTCTGTAGGGTATAATGCCGCTGCTGATAACAACTTTCGTCAGGTACGATAAAGTGCCATTTTCTGTGTAGAAAACATTCGTTGCTTATTTTATTTTTTGTGCTTTTCTGAACATCTGAACTCACGGGAATTGAAAGTCAATCATTTACTGAATGAATTCCTTCGCTCTGCCGTTATAGATTTGCCTCTTTTCATAAGCATAGGCTTAATCTTTAATCTGGAGAAGTCGAAGCAATCTGATTGACCAGCAGAAAAATTTTGAGTTGAAAGAGTTCCACGACTGTCATGCAGTGGGCATTGGTTTTGCCATCGACGTAGGCTCTCCACTGCCTATAGAAAAAATTGGGCGGGATAATTTTTATGGCACATCCAATTGATTTCTTATCCAACTGTTCATCAAACATAAATAATAATCCTTGGCTTCAATGAACGATTGACAAACTCAATTGACAGTGTCAGACAGTGATAATAAGATGTCAAGTGCCGTTGTCAGTAAGCTGAGAATCTATAGTAGATATATGTACATTATGATATATTTATAAGCTAAGGTTTAGCTTTTTCGTGCTACAGCACGGGTGCTAAACGTCAGAACAGAAACTTGAATAATCAGAGGTCTCTCTCAATATCATTGTCAGCCAATATATTTGGTGTTATGTGGGGAAACCAATAATTAACACGAGATCTAAAACGAGTTTATTGCATGATAAAATGTATTAAAATATATACAAAATGCATCTCTTTTGAGCTTCAAAGATCAGTTAATATTTCACTTGAGACATGTGATTGAAAAGATTATAAAATTTTGATAAAAACTGTTTCTGTAATGAGCTATTGATTATTTCATGTTGGTATAAAGGTTCTCAGACAAACTTTACAAATAAGGCAACATCGCAATGATTGTCATGTTTATTTGAAATAAACAATTCACCGTACCGCAGTATTTGGATATGTGCATAATTCCATCGATAGATAATAATGTAATCAGGTAGATGTGGGAAAATTGTCATTGAAGTACTTTAATAGGATGTCTGGGGATAGCTCATGTCAAAACATGACTTCAGGCTTGTTGTTACTTTTCTATCGGGACGCCTGGAATTAGCTTCCGGTTCTCTTTCAGTAGGTTCTCTCAGTTTTATTTTTCACGTCATTGAACGTAACTTATGCATATTTGAAAAAAAAATGTATTATTATTATTATTAATAGAAGTAGTAATTTACTTACCCAATAAATACAGATTAACACTTATATCAAGTAGAACATAGCTTTTATAAACGTATAACTCAATATTTTATTGCATATATTTACTTTGTTGCCCAAAACGTTATTCGTTTGTTTAAAACAAGATTGTCTTGTTCAGAACATTCACCTGTGAAGTGAGTTTCTGAAGTGACACTTGTATCATTGATTGCGAAGTTTCTTTTTTCAATTTTCAAGAAATTAGTTTTATGATCTTGTCTACCTATAAAACACAGCGCTTTTTGATGTTCCATGTCTCATTTATCTCGATGTTAAAAAGTAAAATAAAACTGGTTACTATAAAAACTGACAAGTCAATTACATTCTAGTTATTGGTACAGTAATGTCTTAACCTTACTTCTAAACTCACTTGATGTTTATTTCCTTGTCAAATTGTCTGTTGCAGTGTTTCCATGATATTAAATTGAATGTCACACAAACATTTTCATTCATTATAGATTTCGCGTGCTTAGTATTAACAAATTCGACCTAAGTGGTGTTATTACTGTTAAAAATGCAGTATTGCGAAATCGAGTAGAAAAACATTCTGAAATGTCAAACTTGCATAAAAACAGCCTTCCCTCATGCTTTTTAATGTATTCTTGATAGATAATCACGTATAAAGTTGCATTTGAAACAAATAGGATTTCATATAAAACATCAACGATAATTAATTTAATTGATCTGCAATTTTATGATATTTCAATCATAAAGTGATTGTTAGCATATAATGATATCTTAGCAACGACTCATTCAATTCTCATCAATAGAATGGTTTGAGTCCGCCCTGCAGATATATCTAGTAATCCGAGATTTAAATTCAAGAAAAAGTATAAGGTCAGCTACATAGATTTAGATTCTAGATATAAAATTGAACAATGAATACTTTTCAGATAAATATTGCGTAAAATACTTTTTAATACTCAAGGTCAATGTCGAAGGGTCCCATTAACACTCATGATTTGCTTTCACGAAATCTCATAGTTTGAACAGACTCCAAAATATAACATTGTTTCAACGTAGAAATCATCACAAATATCACTTACCATCTGAGCACGTTCATACTACCCAGGGTAACAGGTGTCATGGAGCGCCTTTACATATAATAGTATATCAGTTACTTGTTTCAATTTGACAAAAATGTCCAAATGAATGCACAGCGATGACTTCTACATTATCTTGCATTGAAAGGTTTAGTTTACTAGATATTGACACCACCATAGTAAGTTGTAAACAAAACCACCGTGCTTGCGCCTTTTATTGAATAGTAACTTGTTACTTTCAATCATCCTAATCCCTATTAGATAACGAAAAAAAAACTAACGTTACAGTTTCCAGAAAGATCGATTCGCACTGAGGGGACAGTTAACCGAGACCCGATTTTTCGAAAATGGAAAGAATGTAGACTACATTATCATGTAGATAAAGTATTAAGAGTTAAAGCAGATTATTATGTGTAATCAATGCCTGGCACTACAACAGTGTCAATTAATATTTATTTATTTCTGATAAACCATTCCTCTGTTCATTTCTATCATACCTGATGAAGATTTTCGTTAATAATTTGGTAAATGGATGGAACTTCTTAAACTATCAAGAACATTTTCGTTGCTTAGCGATAGAATAATAAAGAACTTTAAGAGACACGGACAGAATTACCAAGTCTATTCAATATAGAAATCTAACAAGCTTTACAAGTAAAACTGAACCGATTCTCAGCCATTCGCCGTAATGATAATTTTCAAACTAATTCAATTTACCTGCAGGTAAAATGTAATAATAATTGTTGGTTGGGAAAATTAATTTTTGGTGTTATGAAATAAGTGCTATGGTGGGGTGGAAATAGACGAGGTAGATAGATTACAATAGAAAATAGTAACAGCGACTTGTCCAATCCGAACACCGTATTTGCCTTGTCAGCTTCTACGACCTACGACGGAGTTTCATTATTCCTATGTCAGCTTAATTTTCGTATCCATTGTTGACATCTGACTAGTCTGACACCCAGACCTCTCCTGTCCACGACCAGGGAGATAACTAACATCTGAAGAACTATATTTTGTAACGGGATGTTACTTCCGCTTAGCAATTAGATTTTCTTCCAGCTGCATAAGAGGTTATTGTCAGACGTAGCTAGAATGGCCGCCTTAGATACGACTCAACGCGGCCAATCAAGAAGGGTAGGAGGAAATTTGACACTATTACATTAGTCACAAAAGGGGTTGTCAGTTATAACGGTTTGAAGCTCATTTACCACAATAAAGGCCTGAACATACAGAGCACGTGTTTCGGTGCGATCGCCCGGTCTACGGTTGCAGTCTGCGCGATGTGATGTGCTTTTTTGTCATTTCACTCGAAACAGGACCAATTGGGTTAGATTTGAATACAGAGAGGTTAATGACACGACTAGAAACTGGCTGCTGCTTAGCCCAACCTACATGGCATTTCGGCATTTTCTGTGTATGAATGGATCAATGACAACACCTTGGGGCATTCACGGTTCATTCGAGCAGAACCATACGAAGTTTCAATGAGCAACGAATAGACATTCATGACATCTTTAGTATGAGTGAAAGGGACGTATGCAGTGCTTTTACCTTGACTAAAGTTGAACTTTGGCTAAAGTCGAAGTTTACCAAGTTAGGATTAAGGCTCTCTTTTTCTACATTTGTTAGTCAAATTTAAGCACGACTTTCGTAAAGATCGACCGGTGCGTACCTAAAGTCAAAGTTTAGGTAACGTACGAGCACTGCATATGGCCCTAATCGTGTATGAAGAATCTCCGGAAAACTTATTTTGTTTCAGCAAAACACGACGGACGTTCATTTGACTGGGCGTTATAACAAATGTAGGCATAATTCTTTTTCCACACAATACAATTTCCAAAGTATGTTTAATATAGAAATATATCTATATGGTGCAGTGACTAATAAATTTTAACTTACATCTTTCATTTTTCAAATCCATAAAGAGTTGTCGAGAACGATCCAGTCGGAATGATGAACAGAATTAATCATTCAAAACAGAATAACGCGATTGTAACTCTGACAGGTGAACTCTTATCTTAGTCTTAAAATAACAAAATGGGTTCAACCATTGAAAATACGACAAACACAGACGACAGGTAACCACTCTTGATCTTGTTTGAAAAGCAAACATTTTGTGTTCATTTCGTCTAGATAGAAACAATACACGGCTATTTATTTTCTTTAAATTCTTGTCGTATTGACATGAGTGTGTTGTGTTCATGGTGAGATTATCAGCTCAAGTATTAAGGCAAGTATTACCTTCCTGTCATTAGATTTCACCCAGAAAGTCGAGAGGTTAAATAAATGGTGACCTAGTAATAAACTCAATCTGATTTGATAGACATCGATTCTTTTCTGACAGTATTATCCTGTAAGGTCAGTTTCGACATTATGTCGAATTCTTTGAAACTTACGGGGCATATTAAACATGTCCATGTTCGAATTTCCACACTTCAGTTTCTTCAGCATTTCTCATGTGGTATGAAGTAATGGTTTTTTCGAACTAGGAACAATATACTAGGTAAATTTAAATGAAATGACACCCAAGACACAATACTTCAAGGGTTAATGATTTGACCATTAAATCCGAATTGAAAATCTAAATTTAGGGAGCATGGGACCTTTCATGTAAGAGCAATTTAACAATGTGCTTCCCGAAATGTAATCTATGTGATAATGTGTTCTGGCCGTGAGGAGCAGTATATCGGACAGGCGAAATATTGTGACCAAGAGAGAACGTTAAAAGAAGAATAATTTATTTAAACCTTATCAAATGGGCGGAAAAGGACTCTTTCTATTGCATATCTACTGAAAGATTGATTAATTTATACATAATTCATTCATATGATATTCATCTATGATGACGTCATAATTTCATTGTTACTATGAATGTCTCCCAGAAGATACTGAAACATGTAGCAAGCAATATACGTCCACTTACCAAATAAATCTTTAGTTTAAAAATGGCTGCTATCTTTCTCCACTCGAAGTTTTTCTAATCAATATAGACTATCATGCTAAATAACCCTGATCAAAATAAGTAGTGCGATCAATTGAAATTGTTTTTTAAAAAACTGAAAAAAATATAGTATAGGACCAATAATGATGTCAGGAGATTCCATTGTTCCATTCCAAACCTTTGTAAGAACAACAATTAATTCTATAACACTACAATCTGCGTTGCCACACTATAAAACTAACATATTGCTATTCTGCTTGAAATTAAAAAAGGATAAGATTCAAGGACGACTGTGGCTTCTTTCGTACCATTTGGAAATTGTGTAGTCAAGAAAAACGGTCAGCGACACATTCTCACCTCGTATTTCACAATGGGACCAAACGATATTTTTTTTTCATCAATGATACCAAGACAGTTAAGTTTAAACTAAGTTTTTTTTCTGTCACCGACGTTTTTCTCAGTGTGACTTAAGAGAAAAGAATTTCCTTGATACATTCAGATATCAAATGGAACATCCAGTGTTTGTTGGGTTTGTATGAACTGAATATTTTGAGTTGAGTACAATAAGTGTAAGATTTAAGTAAGTTATTATTCTTCTCCGATGAAAATATTACTGATTATGATGTTATTCCGTGTTGAGATTATTAGGATAAAAATTCAAATTGCGAATGTAGAAATACTCACTGTTGCACTACTATGCTTTACCAATACATTGTACATATTGCTTTACTTGTAATGATTTGATGAGATATAAATTCCACTGCCCCTAATGTATGAAATAATAAATAAAGAAATGATATTTCCTGCATGGTGTTGTTATATATATTGTTAATGTTATACGAAATATTTGAAATTTTTGACTCTGTCACTGACTTTATAAAAGTTTTTGATAATTTGATTTCAAACTAAAATTAATTCTAAATTATGATATCACTTCCGATTTTGGCGCTATTAAATTAAAATGTCCACTTTTGTTCTGCATTGAAAGATATTAAAATAATAAAAGCCAATCCAGAAGTAAAGGATGAGCCGTCGTATTGATATGACCATTTTTGTAAAAATCAAAATGGGGCCTCAGTCTGATTTGCTTGATTTTGGTGGAAACTACGATTTATTGCAAAAAAATTGTACGGATGTGGATTCTTGAATTTTTATTTTGCTATCTTTTTATAAAGGATGTCGTTCTGCATATTTTTGAAATGATTTCAATCTTCGATGTGACCAAACTGTACATATCCCACCATTACTACAGTTATTGGTATGTCTTCGTTGGTATGCTAGTGGCTCTTTCCAAATAAACGTGGGGGACATAATGGGCGTTCATCAATCCAGTGTCTCCCGAATAGTGAAATTGGTATCAAGGGTTATAGCTATTCATAGGCCTGAGGTAATTACGTTTCCAGATGAAAATGAAATAAAAACAATACAACGAGGTTTTTACGACATTACGCATTTTTTCGGGGATAATTGGAACAATTGGCTATACACATGGAACCCGTGATGATTTCTGTGTTGGAACTGTATTTGTATCTGGACACAATGTTCCACTGGTAACAGTGGCTGATGCTGATGTGGATCGCGTAAATACGGGAGAACCTGTGTTGAATATAGAAATGAAAATTAAATTAGCTACGTAAAATATAATCATATATTTATAAAAAATTCAGTACCAATGCAAAAGGGGTTGTTTAAAGTAAGGTGCTACGTAACAGTTCGAATCATTCATATATGCAACTCATTTCGAAACGTGGAATCAGTCTCGTAATTTATCTTCTTTCGAAATTTCCATAGCACTTGTCAAAATCGAAGTGACATATTAATATCTACTTTTTATTGAAATTGGATTTGCGGATTTAAGAAGTTCAAATTATGTATAATCAGAGGACTGTATCCCTTTAACTAACCTGACGTCGGTTGCGCCAAAGTGAAGCTATCTTGATGGAAATCCATATCATTATCAAAGTCATTCTGCAGAGGGTGCATTTGTGCCGGTATTATAGCACACATCTTCTGATTTGAGTAACTAGAATCCATTGTCTCCACTATACCACCACCAGTTTTCTTTCTCTCGTTTTTTCCATCGCTTCAGATTATTTTGCCTTCATTTTTAAATTATTCCAGCATTTCTTTAACTGCTTGTAATCTCGTTTAAAGAAAGTGGGCATTGAACAAAAATTCGCCTCTATTTCTCTCCACGCCTTTTCCTTCCTTCCGAATATCATTTTGTTTCGACTCCAATACACCCTTAAACTCATCCACTACATCGATAAGGAAGTTCTGTTCAATTACAGTAAGTTGGGGTGTCTTCTTCTTGGTTTTTCTGAGGCGACGACATATTATCTGACATCTTGAATAATCAATCAAATTATGATTTGTAATGACACTGATGCGTGTTTATAGTAAAGACCCCACGGAAAAGCACATGAGAAACATGCCAAATTCTTGCTGTCCGTAAGTGTCCGATCAAAATTTTAGTTAAAATATGTATCAATCACTTTTTCTATTAACAAATATATTAAAAATTAAATTATAATTCTTTGAGTTATCGTTGGTTTTCCGTAAATACACAGAAGAAGTTAAACTTGGCAAAGATAAGTTTAAGTTGAAGCCATGCATACCGAAATGAATTAGTTATAAAATCGAGCTCAGGCGAAACTTAACAAAGTCTGACTTTACCCGAAGTCTGACTTAGCGTTAAGTTCGAGCGCAGCATACAGCCCTTTAAATCTTAAAACTATGTCGGTTGAGCAGAGTGTCCTCGAGGTATTGTTTTCAACCTAACTTCACTCAGGAGCAAATTTCGAATTTAGATCTTTATTGAATTTGAGGTTCATTCTGTAACTGGTGGGTGACATAAAACGAAACATCAAATTCTTTCTCTTTCAGAACACCTGTTGCCAATCGTAACTATTTCAATAAGCCTAGTCATCGTTTAATTTGAATTTTTTAATCTAACGTCAAGTTATTAGTTGTTTCATTTAACTTAGATAATTTATATTCAAAGTTACACAGTCGGCTGAGTCATTGAATTTATAAGTACATACGATTCTATGGTTTTGGTTTTGTTTGGGGATAAGATATCACAGGTTTTAGTCAGTGCATTTTACACATGAATAAGGCATACGAAATTAGAGGAACGAGCGATAAACAAATGGAAAGCTGAATGGAATCGCCTTCAGAAACCTTTTCCAACAGATAAACGAAACAGGAATTTAATTTCATTGCAAGATTCATTCAACTATATTTTACATGGATAACAAGTTAGGTTCACAGTCAAGGATCATTGGCCACACCTCTTGGCATTGATCTTTCCCTTGACTTATTCAAGGTCATCGGACGCTGATGAGATCGGAACCCACAGCCGCCAATTGCCAGACTACCAAGCAAACGACTTCATGTAAAAAACCAACGCTCTAACTGACTGTGCTATAGAACCTCACAAGGCTGAAAGAAGTTGGAATTCATTTTTTGAAATGCCATAAGTAAGACTGTAAGAAGTAATACCTACACTTACATGTAAGAACAGAAAAAAACAATTCACTTCACTTATTCTCATTTCAGTCACATTCCTCTTTCAATTATCAATTATATCATAATAACATAAAATATAATATAGACCAGGATATCCTTTTATAAAACCTTCGTAAATAAAGCGGATATAGCTGTCCGTAAAAGCAAAAAAAAAATCACTCACTGAGCAATCCGTTGCGCTAGCGGAGGTGTTGAGTTCGAGTTTGAGGACGCATGTAAGCAGAAAATTCACAAATCTCGCGTAAGTTTTGGGAGCCCTAAAGTTACGACTCAAACGCCCACACACGTTCTCAAAGTGTCTTAAATTCAGCCACAAGTAGTGAATTTGCTCAAAAACTTAGAGACTCATATATATCAAGCCTTATATCCCTGACTTAAAATAACGTCAATGACTTAAAAAATGTTAGATATCAATTGTTCTCGAAAGCGATTGAAACTACTAACTGTCCTTAGGTCCATCATACGCTTAAAGATCACAGAAAAACTACATGCAAAGGGACGGACTCAGTACAAATAAAATTGGCAAACTATTGTTTTCATGTGTTGAGCGCAACGAAAGGTAAATTTACAACTGAACTAGGTGATATTTTTACAATTGTAACTAAGCAGAAAGTGAACTATCCGAATGACGTGTCAGACTTAATTTATTAGAAGGCGGTCTGGGATCTTTAGATGAGAAAGAAAATATTGTAAAGTGCGAAAACGTCTTTGAGGGGCGATCTAAGCTAAGTGTCGCACGGTTTTACATGGGCGGAATTTCCAAAGACTCATCCGAATCGGGCTTAAAAGACTATCTTGATTCTCAGAAAATACGTTATACGTATGTACGGTTTTTCAATAACCCACTGAAAAGGTATCATGCTGCTCAAGTAAACGTTTCAAAAGATTTAGCAAATATAAAATGCTCAATCAGGAAACACGGCCAACTGGTATCCATGTTAAACCAAGGTTATCATGGAGTAAATTTACTCAAGAGAAACAATTAAGTTCATAAAGTTTTTCGCATGGAACTGTCGTGGTATTTATACAAGTTGCCCATATATAGTTAAGTGCCTAGATTGTTATTTAATTGATATTGCTTTTAGAACATTGACTTAACGACCATACATCCTTTCTATTTTCAGAAATTCACGAAGATTTTGATGCCTACACTAAGTGCGATCTAACAAATTCTGCTAAGCATTATCGTGCTAATTTCCGAGGTGGCGTAGCCTTTCTCGTACGCAATAGGCTGTCCAAGTATATGTGTCTACTTGAAACGGTAGTTCCTAATATAATAGGGATCGAATTATGTATCCCAAATATCAACCCAATTTATCTTTTCGGAGTATGTCTGCCGTCGGCATCAAGATCGATCGTAGAATTCGTTGAAAAGGTCAATACCTTAGACGAACTTCACGAAACATACTCTCCTTTGGGCGAGGTTATCATCCTCGGTGATTTTAATGCTGATATCAAAAACGATAATTTGTCTCAGAGGGAACAATGTTTCAACAAATTCTTTACTAATCACAATTTTGAATCTGCAAATAATTTGTCATTTTTTAATGGACCCTCTTACACATTTCAGTCATATGAAAATGGACCAACATCTAAAATTGACCATATTTTGTTAAAAGCAGCTGATAACATTAGATCCGTTAATTATGTCGATATTTTATCCAACCGTGCCTACAATGTCTCTGACCACCTTGCCATAATTTGTTGTTTTGAAACATTACCTATCCTATTGTAAAATCCATTAACCAAAAGTGTCTCATGGACAAAGGCAAAGCAAAATGGACAATTAGATGACTACACATTCTCTGTTTCTAATGAGCTATGGACCTTAAAATCAGATACTCTGTGTACGTCAGATCAGATTGAGTCCTGTTATCTGTATATAACGCGTGTTCTTTATGTCCTACAAAAAAATTCAAGAAACATCTGAAATCTTATTGGAATTGTGCCATCGAACAATTGCATAACAACTCAAAGAAATCAAGACATGACTGGATGTCAAACTGTAAACCAAATTGTGATTCAAGGTCTTATTATGTAGACTACAAGCACCATAAACGCATCTTCCGTAGGGAACTAAGAAGAGCGGCTGCTAATCATGTCTCTTAATATTATCAAAACTTAAGCACTATTCTTAGGGGATGGGCTGTTCATTTTGCATCTGTGTTTAAATCATTTGATTTCGATAATGATTTTCAAAACACCGTCAATAGTAAGGTGGATGAGTTAAGAAAGTGCTATCAATGGGAAAACGCTAATAATAGCCATAGCTTATTCACCACTCCTTCAGAACTTAAACTAGTGTTCTCTAATCGAAAACGGAATAAAGCTGCCGATGAGAACGGAATTTTGTACAAGCATCTCATTTATGGAGGGAATCGTCTGTATGAACCTATTGAATTGCGTACTTCGTCACAATATTGTTCCTCTTCAATGGAAACACAGCATAATTATACCAATCCATAAAGGTGGTAACAAGCCACACAATGATCTCAACGCATATCGAGGGATATTGCTGACTCCAATGATTGCTAAGGTCTTTGAACGGATAATTGAACGTAGGCTGTCTCAATTAGAGTCTCAAAATGGTTTTCCTTATATCCAGCAAATGGCTTACCAGAAACAACTGTCTTCTATACACGCATCATTCGATCTTCAAGAGACTATTCACCACTACAGAGAGAGATCAGATAATCTGTACGCCGCTTCATGGACAGTACCAAGGCATTTGATTCTGTGTAGCACAATGGCCTCCTGGTCAAGTAAAATTCAATAGGAATCTCACCCCCACTATGGAATATCATTGACAACCTTTACATGGAAATGAGTAGCTGCGTCAGAATTCGTGACCAACTGTCTACAGACTTTACTCTCGAACGAGGGGTGCGCCAAGGTGGTGTCTTATCTGCCAAAGTTATATCCAGTTTATATCAATGGTCTCTTGGAAAACTTGTCAAAGTCATCAGCAGGTGTATTTGTTTACGATGTTAACTGCAGCTGCCCTACACAATACTGTAGCAGATCTCCAAGAACTATTGTGAGCGGTACTGCTATCGCTGGAGGTTCTCTTTTTCCCCAACTTAAAGTGTTATCCTCAGTTTTCAATCAAAGCGTATCGCCAATAAGGATGTGCCAAAGCTTTTTCTTCGTGGAAAATCTCTTTCCGTTGTTCAAAAAGTAAAGCATGTAGGCGTTATTCTTTCGGCAAACTTGAATTCATCAGAAAGAACTTTTAGCGCCTGTAAATCTTTGCGAAGTGGAATAACTTTACTGATAAAATGTGGAATTCATGGTGATGGGCTCAACCCATTGGTTAGTATCCGCTTGATTGAACAGTGTTGCTACACCAAATCATTATATGGGTGCCAATTATGGAATAATTTATCTGTAACAGAGGTTCAGTCATTGCAGAGATGTCAGAATTATGGTTGTAAATTTTATCTGGGCCTCCATAAAAGAACGCGAACAGATAAATGTAACGGCATTGTAGGCCGGTTAAGCGTCGAAGCATATATTGATAAGCAAAAGCTGCTATACCTTAGACAACTTTTAAATCTTGATATAAATCATCTCCCACGCAGACTTCTTATCTTAAGGTTGTTAGATTATAAATATGGCTGCTCTAGAAATGTTGTCCGTTTAGCACATAAATATAACCTTTTATGCTACATCAATGACTTTTTTAGTGAATATACATTTCCTAAAAAGACTAGATGGAAATCCATAGTAAAATTGGCCATATAAGAATTAGAGTCACAGGCATGGACAAATTTCTAATGACCAAAGTTTTTCAATTTTTAAGGAGTTCCATGAGGACCTCACCCCTCATCCCATTTTAATGTTTAGTTTAAAAAATCCATACTTTACTAATCATCGTAAGTTATTTATTCGTATCTGCTGTTATATACAAATAGATAGATCAAATAAGTTACTTTATGATAGATGTGGTAAATTATTCACTTCACTTATTATTCACAATTTGGCGATCATTATGCAAGTGAATTTACATTGTTTTACCATAGATTTATGTTATATGTTTTGCGTATACATGCAAAGTTTTAACAGTATCCGGTTTACGGTTGAGCTTCTGAAATTTAATCCAGCTATGTTTGCTGACGATGTTGAAAAATTGTACATATTTCTAAAATTAGTATTAAATTTCATTATTTCTGTATTTAAGACCTGCCCTAATGTTGAACTGTTTTAATTGAATTTCACTCTTTTAATTGTAAATACGTTGTTAAAATCTTTACATGTATACATTTTATTTTTTGTAAAGCTAATAATAAATAAGTAAGAACCCCATTATGGGGTTATCCTTTCTTTAATTTGTGCAACGTTTCATTTCACATACAGGAATCTTTATCAAGCACATAATATTAATGAAATTAAAGAAAGGAGTAGTATATCCATAATAGTGTTCTTATTTATTTAATGTTCTATCTACTTCTAAATTTAAAGATAAAATTATATACATGTATATCACTTTGGAGGTTTATCGTATTCAGAATTAGATGCTATGTACTTATGTCTAATACATACGACACGATACATCTGTGCAATGTTCAAAGACAAAATACCTCTTTTACTTATGTCATAATACGTCTAATTCATAATGCAAATGTTAAATTACATAAAAACACCGACACAATACCTAAAATGATACGTGCAATGTCCTTTCACTTTCGACATTGTACATTGAACAAAGCATAATTGCCTTTGCGTCTTTTACGTTGCACTAGTTACATTACATCTTCGTCTTAGTATCTTCTACAGTGCATTAGCGAACGTGTTTTATCTCGACTGCATTATCTGTTTGTGACTTGTGGGCGGAGCCTATCAGCAATATTAAATCATACACAATAATTTCTCCCCAAGGAACTCTGTGATGGACATTGACCACTAATTTATTTTACATCATTATTCAACTGTATAATTAGAAACCTGTTTATCTTTAATTTTTGTCTATATTTTGAAGTCTGATCTCAAAGGAAACACCTGGCTTTTATTTTTAGGGTAGATAAAATATTATACGCACTTTTTATTTGTATTATTATGATGAAATTCAACGTGTTACAACTGTAATAGGCATGGACACATTACATCTGCCTGTCATAATCCTAAATCGAAACCATCGAAACCTGTACATAGGGTCACTCATGATGAAGTACACTCAGACGATCAAGACTTAGTATCATGTTCAAAATCAACCTACATCATTCCGGGATTATTCATCCATTCAGAATTAATCATGTAGACATTAATATAGAGCTTGATACTGGTTCCGGTGTTAGTGTTATTTCAGAAATTCTTTCGTGCTCGCCCAGTTCCTTATGCATTGCAACCTGCAGTTGATGAAGAACTTCAACGATTAGAGAGTGAAAGTGTCATTGAGAAGGTAGATTACAGTGATTGGGGCACTCCAATGGTCCACATCCCTAAATCTGATGGTTCCACAAGATCCTGTGGAGATTATGCTATTGCCGTAAATCCTCAGTAACATGTTCCAGCTTATCCTATTCCACTACCAGATGATGTTTTAGGGAAGTTACAAGGTGGAGTCAGAATCTCTAAACTAGACTTAACCTGCGCCTACCAATAATTGTTGTTGGACGAAGAAAGTCAACAATATGTAACTATTAATACACTTAAAGGACAGATCCTGGAAATGGACAGTTGCTTGCCAGAGAGCTTTCCAGTCTGCTATAGATGCTTTATCCTCATCACATGTATTGGTTCATTATAATCAAAGTTTTCCCATCATCCTAGAATGTGATGCAAGTCAGTATGGTATAGGACCTGTAATTTCTCACAAGTTTCCTGATAACTGTGATCGTCCTATTGCATACGCATCTCGTTCACTCAATTCTGCTGTGAAAAATTACAGCCAAATCGCGAAAGAAGCTTTAGCCATTATGTGTGGTGTTTCCAAGTTCTAAATGTATCTCTATGGGAGAAAGTTTACGCTATTCACAGATCATAAACCTTTGTTAAAGAACTTAGCCCCAGATGGTCCCACTCCTGTACTTGCTGCAGTCAACGTTGGTCAATATTACTATCATCTTATACTTATGATATCAAGTACAAGAAGTCCGAAGATATAGCTGACGCTGATGCGCTGTAGATCTGTAGAAGAAACTATTTATTCAGTATCTTCACGTTTAGACAAACTTCCTGTCACATCTACTCAGATATCCAGATCAACTAATGTTGACCCAGTATTATCCAAGGTGATCCGACTCACAGAATCAGGATGGATGGAAAATTGTCAAGATCCTAGTCTGAAGCCTTATTTTCATCGTAAGAATGAATTTTCCATTGAGCGAGGTTGTTTTCTCTGGGGACTTAGAGTTATCATTCCCAGAAATCTACAAGCTGACATTCTGCAAGAACTACATGAATCTCACTTGGGTGTAGTCAAGATGAAAAGTCAAGCTAGAAGTTATGTATGGTGGCCCTATATAGACATCGACATAGAAAGAATTGCCAGAGATTGCAACAGATGCCACACTATAAAACTAACATATTGCTATTCTGCTTGAAAGCAAAAATGATTCGTACCACTGAGAAATAGTGTTGTCAAGAAAACCGGTCATTCATGTACCATGCTCTACAAATAATTTGTACATATTGCTTTACTTGTAATGATTTGATGAGATATAAAGTCCACTGCCCCTAATGTATGAAATAATAAATAAAGAAATGATCTTACCTGCATGTTGTTGTTATTATATTGTAAATGCAAATCTAAATAATCTAACGATGTTAGACATAAGAGATTACACATAACAAACCATAATTCATTTTCAGATTACTTACAAATATTAAGCCACTTATATCGTCTGTTCGTACACTTGACAATAAGCCAGTATGTTTGGACCATCATATTGAGCCGTTGTTGTGCATGAAGTATTTTCATTGTGTAAATTAGCCCATTTTACTTTTACTAAGAAGATCTATAGTTGTTAAGGTTACATTCCAATGAAGATTTTGCAATCGGTGTCACCTGAAGACAATACTGAACAGGCATTAATTTGACACAATCTAATCTGCTATAACAAAATAATGTTTTGGAGAAGTTTGTATTCCTTACCCCAAAAATCTTCTCGAGGTTGCACCTATGGAAACACATACACAGCTGTAGAGCAAAAACTTCAAGTACCATAAATTTTGCAATATTTATTTTTTGTCGGTAAACATGCATCTCATGAAGTGTTGATAGTGTACATAACATAAACATAAAGGCTGTTCATCAAACTCATTCGGTAAGCAACATCTGCAGTTGATAGCAACGAACTAAAACGTTTAGGACATAGTTACATCCACCACTTATTTCATATTCTTCTATTTTCTTTGATAAGAAGTCAGAAGTAATAAATTATATTATAAATATGACAAGGGCTAGTCAATTGTCATAATTTTATTTCATTTGTTTACATGACTCTGTAAAGCTCTAAATATGTTCTTTACGAGCTATGAATCACATGCCGATCTAAAACGTCCTCATATCGGTACAATCTACCTGTTAAATGCTGAAAACGAGCAAAAGTCACGACTTTGACGATAGTTTCCTTTATTATACTCTTACCTTGTATATTAATCTAATGTTGTCTTAAACTTCACATATGTTTTTACATTACCCCCCTTCAATTAGAAGAACTTTTCCACTGGCTCATTATTCGTTCTTGTAGACTGTTGCTTTTATAATTTCTGTTTCCTTGGTCAACATAACCATTACAATGACATTACTGGAAATCGGGAAAAAGCAAAAAAAAAAATAAATAAATAAATAAATGGAATGCTCCCCTCCTATATACATAAATATGTCTTTCCATGGGTTGAAAAAGCATTTGTATAAAGATATGCAAGCTCCTAGTAGCAGCGAAGGATTCAAATTTCTCGATTACCTCGACTGTTATCCTCATGATGATGCAAAAACAAAACATCCTACGCGTTCGAAGAGCGTAGAACAATAGTGAGGTGTCAGATTCATCACAGACTTTGTAGATTAAGTAAGCAGAATGTTGTATGGCTGGCTGGCTGACACATTCTTGTATGAAAAATACTGAACAGAGTAGTGATAGTGGTTCAGATCTTTTTGAGAATTGCCAACTCAGTGCTGGTCGCAGTCATCTGTTTCGCCTGTATTATCGCTCTGACTTTCTCCTCCGTAGCACTAAGGAGCCAAATTTTTGACTGTTCGCTGTCTGTACAGTCTTGTTTTTATTAGACAATTGCAATTGGGTATTTGATAAGGAATATACCATTCAGTTGCTGGGTCAGTTGCTGCGGAACTTTGCCTCAAAAATTCAAAGACTTTTCAAGGACCCTGGGCTTTGAAATTCAAGGACTTTTCAAGGATATTAGTCTGACAGAATACACATGTACCTAACTTCTGAACTGTGAAATCAATAAAGATAGTTAATATTTGTCGATGGGGTTAATGATAAAAATATACACAATTTGACTCAACTCAAAATTCAAGGACTTTTCAAGAGAAAATGAGTTTTTTATGGTGTTTTCAAAAACATTTTTTGAAATCAAGGTTTTTCAAGGCAACGGACGGAATTCAAAGGTTTTTCAAGGCTGTGCGAACCCTGTAGGTCTTTATGGATTTTGGGTAAAGTATATAAATGGCGCTGTCTAATTTGTGAGTCAGGATTCAGATAGTTTAATTGTTTTATACTGATAATTTTTACTCTTGTAATTTTGAAAGAATATTTGATATATAGCTGTCAAATAGATCGATTGAGCTTATAATGTTTAGTATTACCTAATTGAGTTTCTGCTTCTTCAATAAAGTCATCCCTATTGAGGATGTCACAGCAACTGCCTTTATTACTTTTTCTAAAGATGATAGATTGATCATTTTTTAGAGAGTTCAAAGCAGTATCCTCCGTGTGTGATAGATTTGATTTATCATGTACCAGAGGTATATGAGCTATTCATTGTTCATTTCATCGAATACTTTTAAAATTTATTGGTTCATAAGGCCGTCACAAGGCGTAAAATTTTATTTTTCCACAAATTTGGTCCTCGGACTGCGAGAAGGACGTTTCCTGTTAAAGTACTTCGATCTGAATACGATTTAGTCATTGAAATTTTTCATTTGCTTTCCGAACTGGTGCTAGAGATTTGGCCGAAGAAGGTTGGACCAATTTGTCAATAGTTTCTAGAAATTAGAGTTCTGTTGTAAGGGTTTTCATTGTGTATATAATCACCAAGAACCTCAAACTTTTGATTTTGCAATTTTGACATATAAGCCTGATTTTGAGCAATATGTAAATCTTATAACTTATCATTAATACATAATATATATCTTTTCAGATGTCATGAACGTATTGCCCACTCTGGACGTGACAAGACATGGGACGAGGTTCGCAACAACTATGGGTGGATCAGACACGAAGCAATTCAACACTTCCTGAAGACATGTTCCACATGTAGTGTTCGTCAACCACTGAAACAACTAACACAGACGCTAGAGTTTTACCTTGCAAAGTTTGGAATACCAAGAAGAGTGGCATCACAACTTGTTATGAACTTTACTGTAGTTTTGGCATTCTAAAAGACACTTTCAGAGGTGAGAAGCTCATAGAAACTAGCAGCAGCAGTTTCCCAGACCATGATAAAGCAGATCCAAGTGCATTAAAGCCAGTGACACTCATCCAAGCATCCAGGTTGTATAATTGGAAAACACAAACTGTATGTTCCTGCAAAGGCAGTTGTGTAACTTATCGTTGTCGGTATAAACGTGCAGGACTTGCTTGCTCAACAAATGTCATACTTCTACTGTTTGTGTGTGTCAAAACAGAGGGTGATGTGAACTATGTGTAATGTAATGTGCTAATATTGCTAATAACAATATGAACATACGCGATTTACATTTATATTGTGATGTTACATTGTGCTTATGAGCTATTATGTGCTTATATATTGTGATGTTAAGTTTTTATTTTATTCCAGAATTTAGTGATATTTATTATGTTTTATATATGAATAAAGTGCCTTTTTAAATATAATTTGTTATTCATTTTTCAATATAATACAAAATGAAAATATTACAAGACAAGACAAACAACAGTCCTAGTTTACAATTACAATTTCGGTTAACCATTTATAAAACAACATTTAAAATTGCCTTAGGAGAAACTCTAATCGAACTGTTCTCTTGGTTGAAGTTGATTTTGGTGGTTGGAGGATTATACGATGTAGATGGAGTTTATAAAGGGAATTTTGTTGTAGAGGCTGTCTGAAAAGGAATTGAAAGAAGGGGGTTTCGATGAAGCGGCTGTCTGAAGATGAATTGACCATGTGGATGGAGATGATGAAGTGGGTTTTGATGAAGCGACTGTCTGAAGATGAATTGATCATGTGGATGGAGATGATAAAGTGGGTTTTGATGAAGCGACTGTCTGAAGATGAATTGACCAGGTGGATGGAGATGATGAGGGGGGTTTTGATGCATAGGATGTCTGAGGAGGAATTGACGATGTAGATGGAGATGATAAAGTGGGTTTTGATGAAGCGACTGTCTGAAGATGAATTGACCAGGTGGATGGAGATGATGAAGGGGGTTATGATGCAGGGAATGTCTGAGGAAGAGTTTACGATGTGGCTGGAGATGATTAAGTAGGTTTTGATGAAGCGGCTGTCTGAAGATGAATTTACCATGTGGATGGAGATGATGAAGGGGGTTTTGATGCAGAGGATGTCTGAGGAGGAATTGACGATGTGGATGGAAATGATGAAGGAGGTTTTGATGCATAGGATGTCTGAGGAGGAATTGACGATGTAGATGGAGATGATAAAGTGAGTTTTGATGAAGCGATTTGATGCAGAGGATGTCTGAGGAGGAATTGACGCTGTGGATGGAAATGATGAAGGGGGGTTTTGATGCAGAGGATGTCTGAGAAGGAATTGACGCTGTGGATGGAAATGATGAAGGGGGTTTTGATGCAGAGGATGTCTGAGGAGGAATTGACGCTGTGGATGGAAATGATGAAGGGGGTTTTGATGCAGAGGATGTCTGAGGAGGAATTGACGCTGTGGATGGAAATGATGAAGGGGTTTTGATGATCAAGCTGTCGATTTTTGGAAGGAGTAGCTGTTTCTGGTATTAAGCCAAAAAATAAAATAAAAAAATGAATAATATATGAATATGAAAGTAATTTTATTAATTTATTAGTTCTATTAGCCACATCAACATGTTTTAACATATATTGTATTATATTTAATTATTATTTTGTTTTTCTTTTTTAATTTTATAAATGGTTGTGCCATGTAAATATGGTGGAAGTGATACATACAATGTATTTCACCGTATTAAACGTTATGTAACCCACATACCACCATAAATATTCAGTGTAAGAGAAAGTTCATGTTGTCATCGCGTGTTTACATATTGTAATTTAAATTAGACATTTACTGGACCTATATTTATTATGCTGTCTTGGGAAATGTAACATATCACGTACGTCATGAAATTTACCTTTGTGTGCTTCCTGTTCCGAAGAAAATTTCAATGAACGATGGAGATACATGCAGAACGACAATAAAACATGAAAATTCAATGTTGAGCATCTACTGTACAATCTGTTCTATGTAATTATATAATATATATACAGAATATTATGTTAGATTTACATTTACATTAATGGGTTGAAATCAAACTCATTCATTCAGTTCCGCTAATGCCTCATGCCGAATTTGACAAACAAATTAAAAATTTTGTATGAAAAATTAAAAATAAATATGTTATACTCATGATAGTTACAATTTGAAGTCTATGGTTTCTGTTGAGATGAAAGACATTTCTGGCAATCTTATGATACAATTACGGCATGTGCTAAATAGGTTGACACAAGAAAATTTGAGTTGTTATCATTGTTATCTGTCATAGCCTACACGAGAGCTTTAATTTTTTTTTTTTTCCAGTAATGTAAAATGTATATATAAAATGCAGTTAATATATCGTTAACAGTTACACGCCTGTAGACATAGTTTCTGGTGCTATTGCCAATGAAATGGTGCAAGATATGACTCAATTAAGGCTATATTGTTGAAATTTTATAATTCTTAGAGTCAAGGGATATATCGTCCATATAATTGAAAATGTAAATAGTCTGTACTTTTTTTTAAATTTTACTATTGCCGTTTCTGAGGTTAAAGAACAATCGATCAAACGCGAATCTGTCTCTTTATTGAAAATCTACAGTTCAATGAAAGTTATGTGTACATTATGTAGACGACTATAGATATATGTTATGGTTGCTGGTCTAAAACGTAGAGAGACATATCTCGTTGGCGGATTGCGACATAGTTTCACCCAAAAAGGCCATATTATAGCCAGGATGTCTTATAAACACTCAAAGTTATTGCCTCAAAATCAACCTTGATTGTTAGATTTTTTCGGGATCAATTCAGGTAATTGAGAAGTGAGTTTCCCATTTCGTCAAGCAATCGACATTTACACAGTAAATCAATTGATTGGCGATATTCTAGTTTTTACAACATCCTTTTGGCGGATATTTAGTGTCTTTTTTGTGACATAATGGCGGAATAAAAAGGGAAATTGAAATTGAAATGAATATAGAGATAGCTTCATCTAAGCTTGTAAATCTTACTTAAAACTTCTAATATCCCAAGTAATTGAAATGCGATCGGGTCTAGTTTTATTTTATCCGAAAGAACCATCGGTTTAAGCAAAGGTTTATAACTTATGAAATCAGAAGATTCCTCAACGGTGAATATGCTCTCATACTGGCTGTTTCTGTTTGCTGGTAAGAATTTTATGTGGCAGTTCTATTGGGTCCTTTTTGTCCGGGACGTTTTATGTCGGGGTCCTAGTGGAATTTTTTCTCCAAACTTTCTGGACATCCATAGGTGGTCCTAGTGAAATAACTGTCCAAACTTTTGGGATGTTAAATGTCCAGTTTGTTGACGGAATTATATTTTGGTATTTCCATAACCTATTGATCGGAATTCAGTAACGCGACAGATAAATTTTCAGTAAAAAGTTCCTAAGTCGAAGTTCATATTCCACTGGATCATCCGTATTGAATATAAACTACTTTTTGTGAAAGTACTTTCCTCCTCTCTCCCTTAGAACACCCTAGACCTGATGTCTACCGACTGATTGGTGATATGTGAATACTTAATCTCGTTTTATAGTTTTTTGAATGTGGAGGAGTTTCAAGCTTAATGCAGAGGCCGTGTTATGCGCAGTCGCTTTCGCTTTTTGCGGAGGCGATAATGAAATAGTGGATGATTCTGTTTCAGCGTCAATAACCAGTTCATACTGCTGAAGTCCTGCGTCGAAATGTGGAGGACAGAACAGGTGATATGTTGTCTATGCGGGTAAGACCAAATAAATATGTGTGGGCCAAAAATAACCTGTTTACCTTGTTGGAAGCCACTTCCTTAACAATGAACGTTTACCGTGACGAGAACCCGCTACGAATCACCAATAATTCCGTTGTATCCTCTTGAAACCAGGTAAGAGCGATCCAGCTGTGAAATTGTGTCCTTAAGACGACCTCAATACTTAAGTGACAGTTCAATTGTGAATCCGCTTCTTTAGTACACACTTCTTTACGGCATCCAGTTATGGATAGAATCATGGATGGCAAGTGAAGTAAAGTCAGATTGATTCCTCAGAGAAACATATTCGATCAGTCATAAATTACAGAGATTAAAAAAGATTAAAAGAGTATTAGGTGTAATATTATATTACATTATATTGATAGTAAGATTAAAATTATATCAGAGAAAAATTGATCCCAGTTCTCAAATGACAAGCGGTACTAGTGATTGATTGTTTATTATCTTACAAGTCTACTTAAAATACAATCGAAACTGTCTGTAGCACATTCTAATCTCGAAATCACCGTAAGGATGATACAACGATAAATAGCGCTATAGAATGTAACTCGAGAGCATGTATATGAACATTATGACCCACAATATTAAGTTTGAATTAGGTATTCGATCGTAACACTTAATGGAAACTATAATCAAGTCACTGCCCATCTGATATTTCGCTGACTTGGTGTAATGAGTTAACTGTGGAAACGTGATTGAACCATTGGTATCGAATGTAACACGATGATTAAGTTGTCGATATTTCAATGGTTTCTGGAACAATCAAGCTCTCACCAATAAAGTGTTTCGAAATAGAAAACTAATAAAAATTCTTTCAACAAGTAATTGAAATTTTGTTATCTGCATGAGAAATTTAAGATCAATTTTTCTAAGGATTCTTGAGACTCTGATGTAATGTGTTTCAAGAGTCTGCCCTACTGACCAAAACTGAATAGATACCAAGTAACTTCATAATAGCACTTCATGTTTATCACAATTTCTTTCACCTACTTCTTCAATGACTCTCATTTGTTATTCGGTAATGTGTAATATACTAAATAAAACACACTCTATCACCAATGCTTTTTGAAAATAAAATTATACGCAGGAACTGTTTTGTTTAAATTATATTTATAATTTTTGTGGGACATTCAATTTTAAGTTAGCTTTGGAACTGTAAAAGGCGTACCTAAGAACGCCTTATCCCCATCTCTTATTATTTTATAGAATTTGCGCCAATTATATGCCGTAATCTTTAAGTATAATCTCAATTTGCAATATTTTTAGTCAAAATAATAAAGAGCGATTGTTAAAAATGGAGCATACAATTTTGAAAATAACGTATTCTACAACCGGCATGTTTCCAATATCCGTTTCATACTGCACAACTCATCTTCATTATGGTAAAGATCTTCATCTCATACCCCTGACTGCAAAGGCCCACTTTCTTGTTTCACGATCAGCGATACAATTGGAAATGCACTTATGGATGTAGATTTTCTATCTGGATAACTTCTGGTTATAGCCGAATAAGTTTATTTGCCAGTGCGAAAGCAATATAATTGCTCAATTATGTTTCAGAATTCTGTTAGTGGTTATAGATCTTGACATTTTTCCGGGAAAGTTATATATTTCAGTTTGTGTTAATATTTATATAATATAACTGGTCATGTAGAGAACACCTACTCGTATTGTAAAAAATACCACCTGAACACAATAAACAAAGCTACTTCATTAGATCTTTTTTCTTAGAGTACAAAAACTTTCCTTTTATTTCGTAATTAAAAATTTACTCTCTTGTGATAAAACAGAAAATCTGTTAACTTTAGCTTATTATTCTTGTTTCTTACAGAGTTGACATTTAAATTTCTAAGTATTTTCACCCACACAATCGCTCGAGACTAAAACAGAATAATTGAAGTCTATTGTATGATCTTCTATTGTTCAGTCTACGAAGTCTCCAGTCCTTTTACATCTTTTTCATCAAAATTAATTGGAAGCATTGAAATCTACGATTTTTATACGCTTATATGAAAAATATTGTCGTCGCCCCCTATCAGTGGATCATCATGTCTTCTTCGCTCAGGTTTTACATCCGATCTGGATAAAGCCTTTTTTGCATTTGTGGATGAGTGAGATTTATATACCATAATACATTGATTTTCAGATAAGTTCAAAGTTGAAAAGGTTTTAATAAATTTTATACTGTCAGTTGCTGGTACAAAAAGGAGATACAAAGCTGAATATTTTATTGCAATTAAGGGGTTTACTGTTGGCTGTGATCTCCAAAAAAGGCACTATTTGTACTTCAAATTAAACTTTTATTATTTCTTGGATAATTTATACATTCAATGAATGATATGATATCCTTTGAGTAAATAAAATTGAACTCATACTCAGCTGAATTCCTATGTAAACCATGACATACCATCATGGCAAATGTTCAAGTTAATGAGCGATTGTTACCAATTCTCAAGCAAGTCATAATCTTGTATGTTGTAGTCAGCTATTTAGAAAAGAAAAACACCAACGCCCAGCGATATCCATAGGCGTTGCTGTAAGAAAAACTGCCCTGCTACTGCACCAACACATGCGAGCGTGTTTTTATCACTGTGGTATTCATAACCATTCAGCTTATGACAATTGCATAGAGAGACAAGTTTTCTCTCAGGTCTGTATCAGGAAAAGTACGATTTACCATTAACACAAATTTCAGGCCTTTATCTATCCAGCTCTCTCTAACAAGTGAATGATATTTATATATATATGGCATTTACTAACACCTTTTGCCGTCAAACTGTAAGTTAATTTAGTTTGTTTGCAAGCTTTTTTGCTGCTAATGGCAGGTCTGTAATTAGATTTTTTTTCTTTTCTTTTAAAAATTGAATCTTATAAGTCTCTTTGTTTGTCGGTATCTATATATCCTTTCTTCTGGTCGTTATGACAACACAAACATTAAACTATTTGAAAATTTCATGTTAATCTTTACCAGAAATAAATTTATTGAAGTTCTCTTAACTTAATGATTTAATACGTTATCTATGGTAGGGCAAACCAGTCATGATTAAATTCAATGCACATTTGTCTAAGTCAATTGTAAAATGCTTAATAACAAATGTTTCAAGTGAAGATACCATTTACGAAACAAACTTTTCGCAAGTACTGTCTAAGTTGCTGACACTTTAACACGTGTCAATTCTCAAAAGACAATAGTTAAATGCTATTTTAGTAACGAAAAAGCCTAAATACTAAATACTAATGAGAAAACCCAAAATGCAGTGATGAAACCACTTATTCATTTTGAAAAAGACACGAAACGTCTTCTGTTTTACACTTATCATTTAATAATTGTATGATGCATCTTATCTTTTGTTATTTCACTTTTGTCATATCTTTTTTTTACGACCATCACGTGATTTAAGATATTAAAACATTTTTTACACCCAAAACAAGAGCGGGTAACTTCCACTGTAGTTTTCTGAATGTCTACATTGGTTTCACAAATCGAGATGGCACAATAACAAAAAATGAAGAAAATGATTCGCTGTAATCTCTGTAATTCAGCATCTGTCGCAGAGTATCATTTCGGCTGGTACTCAGCTAGGGAATTTACACTAGACATGATTTGCAAATTTGGAGAGCTAAAAGATTTCCTCGATATGTCTGACGTTTTAAACCATACCTATAAGGCATAATATGCTCATCAGGTAAGGAATTCCTAATACTTTTAATAGAAATATCGCTGTCATTTTTCACAATTCTCTTTGCATTTTCATGTGTTAAGAATAGAGTTTTTACCTATCACCTATCTAAGTCAGTAAAGGGTAATTCTCTAAATTAGGGAAATTGGCAGATACTAAAATATGAAAACAATTACAGGTCTATTGCAAAAGTCACTTTCATTTTGATATTTTGTGTTATGATAGTTTTACCAACTAAAAATAGCAAATATAATTGAATGAATAGGTAAAGTAACACAAAAACAAATAAGAAATCATCAATGTAGAAGTGGAATAGATCAGGTGCCGAAATAATGTTTGCTTTTTAAACTACCGGTACTGATTGTGCATTATGTAGTTAGCATTTGGTGTAGTGTATAAAGATCAAGGTTAATGGGATTGTAAAGAGGTTTTTAAACCTTTTTATGTGTATCGGGGACACTGTTAGCATCAATTTGCACCATTTCAATTTTCATTCCGATGTCTGTGGTTCTTGTAATTCCACTAAAAATAAGGCGTTTTATCACAAGTGGGGAACTTCATACATAGCTTCCGATAGCTCCCCTCTAGTGACGTCTTAAAACGTGCTAGTTTTCATGCGAGAACCGCTGACGTCGGAATGAAAATTGATATTGCAGATATCCCTTTATTTATCAGTCGTTGAGAAAATTAACAACTCAGTCAAAGACTTTTTTTAAAGATATAATTTATTTATATTCCAGATGGCATTGTATGATCTATGAAAGGGATACTCTCATTTGTCAGTTTATTCAAAGGTAGGCACAGGTAACAGATCTGCTTCTGTCCTGAGTGCTTTTAAAGAATTACTTCAAATTATGACTGACCTGAAAGAGTTCCATTTGATAGGGTGAAAGCGAGTGTAATGGTTGCTGGATTACCATGTATTGTTGGCGAAGTGTCCACTTAAATATTTAGAGAACCCCTTAATCGAAGACACTTGAGAACAGACAGTTTTTATGACATGTAATGTCTATATTTATGGGCAATCAATAGGTCCTATACATAGCAAACTATTATGGGGGAAGGAGGCCTCCCGAAATTTTCAAGGGGATTTGTCTTCAGAGACCACTGAAAGCCCGTCAGAATCAGGCCATTTCACCAAAGTAAAGTGCAAAGATCCTCCCATAAATCATAAAAACTCAAATTCTATACATTGAAAATTGGTGGAAATCAACCTCATCAGAGATCTCATCAATATTGGCCTATTGTCTAAGCAAATTAAAAAGTTTTTTGAATTTTTTTCGATATTTTTTAAAAGAGAATTGGAATATCAACCTCAATATAGTATTGATAGCCTTAGAATGTCTTTGCGTTGAGAAAAATATATTTTTTTGAAAAGATAAGCTTACACATTTCTCTCCTAGAAATTTCAACCTGAAAAAGTCCTAAATTTTGGCTGAAAATCCCGCTTTGTAAAAACAAATTTTGAAGACATAATGTGTGCTCAAGTTCATCCTAAGACTAACAGTACTATTTTGAGGCTGCTATTCCATTTCTCATAAAAGAAAATAGGAAAAATCTAAAAAACTCTTTACCTTGCTTAGACAATATAGGAATGGTGACAGTTTCGCAATGAGTAATAATAATAAAGTAAAAGCTATCAAAAGATCATTTATATTAATGAATTCTTGGACAAGTTCAAATTTGATGATATTTCGATGAACGGAATTTGAGTTAATGCCCTTGACTTGACATCAAAATTCGTTGGCTTGTTAATGCGATAGTTTATGTCAGAATTTTATTGAATAGTATTTGTTTGATTAAATCAACTATTTTTGGTATGATTTGACACAGATTGGTGACCGCCCTTGATACACTGAAAATGTATCAGGAAAGTGGGCGTATCTTGCTAGGTAACCACTTGTTGTGTCAAGTAACCCTGTTTCAGTAATTTCACGGTTAATATTCGAGCTCTTGTCAGAGGACTCATAGATATAAATTAAACCAAATTTTATTGAGATCAGATGACAACTGTGACTTCTATTGCGTTAACAAGCCACATTGGATATGATCACAAAAGCGTAGACTTAATTACCAGCTCGCTGGAGGAAAAACTTGGAAATCGGAAGTCGGAAGTGAAAATAAAACTCGGAAGTCGGAAGTTGGAAGTCCTGACCCGGCTTTCGTAGTTCTCCCCTGTAATTTTAATATTGCACCAAATTTCAAGTTCTTTTTAAACAAAAATTCATTCTTTATTAATGTTACATCAGACTTCGGGTTATGTCATAATATTTTCATATAGCTCTGAATTAATGTTACATCAGATATCCATATCGCTCTGTCATTAATTTCATACCAGACGTCAGATTCTGTCATAATATTTCCATACCACTCTTTAATTAATGTTACATTAGATTTCCATATATTAATTTCACAATATAGTCTAAGGGTTTTTTCTTAATATTTCCACATGGCCCGGTAATTTTCATGTTACATTAGACTTTAGGTTCCGTATGTATCTTTTATATCTCCCTGTACTTTTAATGTTACAACGGACTTCAGGTTCCGTATGTATATTTATATCTTCTTGTAATTGTAATGTTACAACAGACTTCAGGTTCCGTGTGTATATTTCATATCTTCCTGTAATTACAATGTTACAACTGACTTCAGGTTCCGTATGTAATTTTATATCTTCCTGTAATTTCAATGTTACAATAGACTTCATGTTCCGTATGTACATTTTATATCTTTCTGTACTTTTAATGTTACAATAGACTTCAGGTTCCGTATGTGTATTTTATATCAGCCTGTAATTTTAATGTTACAACAGACTTAAGGTTCCTTATGTATATTTTATATCTTTCTGTACTTTTAATGTTACAATAGCCTTCAGGTTCCGTATGTATATTTCATATCAGCCTGTAATTTTAATGTTACAACAGACTTCAGGTTCCGTATGTATATTTCATATCAGCCTGTAATTTTAATGTTACAACAGACTTCAGGTTCCGTATGTATATTTTATATCTTCCTGTAATTTCAATGTTACAACAGACTTCATGTTCCGTATGTACATTTTATATCTTCTTGTAATTTTAATGTTACAACAGACTTCAGGTTCCGTATGTATATTTCATATCTTCCTGTAATTTCAATGTTACAACAGACTTTAGGTTCCGTATGTACATTTTATATCTTCTTGTAATTTCAATGTTACAAACAGACTTCAGGTTCCGTATGTATATTTTATATCTTCCTGTAATTTCAATGTTACAACAGACTTCAGGTTCCGTATGTACATTTTATATCTTCTTGTAATTTCAATGTTACAACAGACTTCAGGTTCCGTATGTATATTTTATATCTTCTTGTAATTTTAATATTACAACTGACTTCAGGTTCCGTATGTATATTTTATATCTTTCTGTACTTTTAATGTTACAACAGACTTCAGATTTTGTTTTAATATTTTTATATCTTCCTGTAATAAATGTCACAACAGACATCAGATTCTCATTGTAATAGTTGTATATCCTTCCGAAATAAATGCAACAAAAGACTTCAGGTTCTATTATCAATTTTTACATAATTCTTCAGTCATGTTCCTATATCTCCATATCTGAATGAGAAAACCGAATTTAAGTCCTGTTTTAAGATTTCTATCGCTCAGTAATTATATCACAACACACTTCAATTTCGAACATGTTGGTTTTTGTTGTGAAATATGTAATTGATGGTATAAAACTAGCTGTAAATTATATATTGTGTAATATTCTACATGAATAAATATTAGTTCTAAGATAACAAAATATCATATTACTGTAAACATTGAGAAACCATGATTTAAACCTGTCAATAATCAATACAATAAACAATAATCAAGTATTGATATAGCCTTTCATCACCATCATAATTGACAAGCGAAAATAACAGCTGGATCATCTTTTGTCTTCAAAATACCACTGGCCTACAGCACATAGTGTAACTTTATCTGGAGAAAATTATAGATGTAGGTACGAAATTCTACTCTTTAATATGTGACGTTAATAATATAGGATGGTATTCTTCGTGTAAACAGAAATTATCTTCGCATTTGCTCGGAATCTGTATATTGGACCAAAAGATCAGGTGAGCAGATAAAACAACAATGTCTTTCGTGAACATGTACGTGTGAATAATGAACAAAGCAAATCAAATTTCAAAACATTTGATATGTCTTTGTGACCCTCTCGGAGATTCCACGTAGCTAATAATGTATATGTGGTATATTTGTTACTCCGACTTGTTAGCTTCCATCTCAGTCCAAACATTTGTTAAAATTGAACTGTACTGCAATTTCGTCCGGATAACCTGAGCGTTGAGTTTGTCAACATTATCTGGTGTTTGGATTTTATGGATGGTCATAGAATAAATAAATTGGTGGTTTTAATTTTGACAATGTGCTAGTTAAGTAGTTTATTAGCCAATATTTGCAACCAAACCACTACTGACACATATTGCAGACTTGGTAACACATCCTTGTTTACATCTAGATAAAAAAAAATATTTTGAACATCCTACTACCTTGGTATTAATTTGACTAAAGAAGGCGGGCTTCGCCACAAAGTGTGTACTGAGAGTAATATTACCTGACAGGGGATTTAGCCTTTTTTGTTTCGTTTCAAATTTTATGGAGATCTGTAACATCCACAGTGTCAGCAGTCGTGGCTTTATTTATTGTCCTCTCCGAACGATTTATAACTTATGCCCACAGTTCTGTAGCGTTAGGGTGTATTGCGACGAGTCTCAATGAAAGCACTGGCCTAGGTCACAGAGCAATAGATAAGCCTATTAATTATGTGAAAATTAGTTAGTCATTAGTATGATTTTAGTTGAAAAGACACACACACAAAACATACACTGTATTTTATATAATATACTGTATATAGCCATGACACCGGTCCTGAAATAATTATCCCCTGAAATCTAACCTAGAAATCGATTAATCTATTGATATAACATGATACATTTACATGAAGAAATATCTGCTCCTAGGATGAATTGGCATTGTTCAATGGTTCAAGTCTACCGTGAAAGATGAAATTGCTAAGATTCTGATTTCTTTTGTAAGCTACAACCAAACGTTTTGTGTATACATGAAGAAATTTGTTCTGAAGTTCCGAGTAATGGCGTTTGACTATTATGGAGGCTTTAGTTGCTGTAGAATCAAATAGTGTGAGAGTGAATTAATAAAATGGGCGTATTGTACCCGAGTCCGTGCAGCGTGGGGTACAGGTCATATGCTAAGAATATTTATTTTATTCCTATCAGTCCATCTTTACTCAAACATGACCTAATATCTCAATTACGGTACGAAATCGTTTGGAAATTCTGAAGTAACTAAATGCCTACCATATTTGTTTATTTTTGTCCTTGATAATATGTATATGTGATCCATCCACACTATACACCAGGGACTCATAGTTCCTAAAGCTTCTTAAATATATACCAATAAACTATCGACAATTAGTCATGTGACTCACTCGTGACGAAGAAATGTCAACATGTTATGACTGCTATATCAGGACTCACTCCACTAATTCATTTACCATCTCTTCCCATGTTAAAACAAGAAATTCAACCTTCAACAACTTTTTCCAGAAATCTCGCATTTAGGTCTCTCATCATCTCACCAAATCTTAAAGATAATGCAATTTCAGACATCAAATTCCAAATCTAGACCAAAAATTACTCAAATATAGGCATGGAAAAACCCCAAAAGGGAGAGAGAAAGAAGATTTCTAAAAAATAGCCTGGACTACATTCGTACAAATCATTTGCATAAAATGTTTTAGTGGAGTGAGTCCATATATTATATTTCCCGAAAACTGACGATGAGCTCCCTTACCTTACCTCCACATCATAATTCATTTAATTCTGTCTGAATACTGAGAATATTATCACACCCTTTATAACACTGGTTCTTTATTCAATTCCATTTGGACTTAAGATGTGTCACGTGAAGAACTGTAGATAACTTTTTTTACGTGACGTAAAGTAAACCGTGCCACTTCAGTATATGTTTGCGACCTTGAGATAGATAGTAGTTTTTTATGCGTGATGTCATTAACCTACTTCATCCTGAAAGGTAAGGTCCTCTGATGCTCCCATTATCCCAGCTAGATTATTGTATAAAAACAGGCATCACTAATTTGTAAGCTTCCAAATTAAAATCACAAGGCAAAGAAATCACCATCAACATTGAACAGTTTCATCGAAATCGAAGTCTGATTTAATTGGCTAGAGATTGAGCCGAGGGAAATCTATACATTCTGAAAACGGGGTCTTACAACAACTGATGTAACCAAGAATTAATATGGGCGCGACAAGCCGTGAATACACGAAGTCTGTTCTCTACGGGAATGGGTTTTAGAGCCTGAATAAAATGGTAGTTAATTTTTGGAACAGATAATTTGACACAAATCTTACTAATCATCATGATTTTCCAATTTAACACTTACCCCATTTGAAGAGATTTACACCCGCCGGATAATTTATATAGTTCTAATTTGAAGCAGAAATATTGCTGTTATGCTCAATCCAATGTGAATTCTTAAGGCAATTAGAGACAAAAAAATAATGATCTTACCTGTATGAAGAAGTGTCAATATTATCTATTTGCTTTGTTATTTTTACAAACAAATCCAACAATCTAGACATCCCAAACACCACATTTCAGCAATGAATATTCAAACAAATGTAAGAAATGCACAGTTAAACAAAAAGGTCTTATTTAGCAAATAAGATGATTATAAAAAAAATTGTTGGCCTATTCAAAGATTTCAATAAGTTTTAAATTTATATACATTGATCTAGTTGAGAACTAGAAAACTAGAAAACAAAACCACTTAAGCTAAGGACGGCTAGTGGCATTTTTAAGAAAATGATGTGTAGAGCAAAGAGAAAATGACCAAATATCGTAAAACAACTCCAAAAAAAAGGGAAGGAAACTTATAAATCAAAAATAATAATTCATGGTTATAAACTTAAGACACCAATTCTTCATCAGTAGACCCTTCAGCCAGCCTGCTTCCTTGATGCACAATTGGTCAAGAACCACCAGACGTATAGAGCCGTGGGACAGGCCAATACAAACATTACCTAGGAGATGGAATACATGGATATGGGTTTTTCTGCTTTTGCAATGTGCCAAGTAAACCTGTGGTAATACTTGGTATGGAAACAATATAACTTTGCTACCTACAGGTATTAAATATAAATGCCATAAAACAAAGTGTTAATGCGGTTAAAATTTCAAAAAAGGAGCATAAAACATTGAAAAATATCTGAATACTAAATCTCATAAAAAAAAAACTCATTGAGCAATTAAAGATGGGTTCCCTTATTTATAAAAATAAAAATGCTAATATTTTTATGAATAGAGAGTAGAGGTGTTTTAGTGACTTTAGTTTGTCTCATATGTCCATAATTAATTCATAATTAGCTAAATTAGAAGAGAATTTCAGATCGCCAAGAAAATCGCCCCAGAACAAGTTTGGCATCATTGCAGCCTTTATTGTACAAAATATGATCAAGTATTGTGATATCATCGTGCGATTAGGTAACTTTTGGCAATCATTAGCAATGTCAACAAATATTGAAGGATATTGTGCGTGACATTCGAACAAGACGGTTGTGTTTAAGTTAGCTGTAGAAATCATTGATCCGTGTAGATATTTTGAGTGTACTTGTATTCGATTCTTCTCTTGAATTACATCAATTGACCTGAAGATACAACTGCATAATAACCGTAGAAACATTCAAGTTACAGCAGATGCTAAGTATATATGTTAACTTTAGAAAAATCAACATGCAAAATATTTGCTATAAACTTCGGTGATTATCGCTCATCTGGTGTACATGCACACGCCATTAATGAGGTCAAGAGGCAGACGGTCGTAGTAACCAATATCATACACCTCGTTATATTCATCGTACCTGTTGTAGGTATTTTGAAGATTCCTGATTATATTTTTTATAGAATTTGTTTTGCAAATTGAATTATGGACGCCATTTCAATGGACACAGCCGAGACATTTGTGAAAGAAGTAATGGCGACCCCCAGCATATCAACAAAAGCTGTGGTCCATGATGTAGATCTGGGAGAAAATAACAGATTTAGAGAAAGATTGTCGAGTAATAAAAGGTCTGCTGACGAGGTTACAGAGAATAATAGTGAAGATGAATCAGCTATGACTAAAAAGACGAGATGCGGACCTACATATTCTAACGAAAGTGAAAGCCCAGTAAGTAACATTAATTATATTGAAACTGGTGAAATATTGTCCGCCATCCATAATTTGGGTAAAATGATCAATACAAGGATAGACAATCTTGAAGATTCTCTTTCTGATAGAATTAAGGGCATTGTTCAACATGAGATGTCTGATATGAAAGCTGACATTGATTGTGAAATTTCCGAATTAGAAACGAAGATTTTGAAACTTGAAAACGAAAAGCTTGAAAGTAATAGAACATTAACTCATTATGTACACGAGCTTATAGAGACAATGAGTGCAAAATTACCGATGGAACTTGATAGCATTGTGATAAAAAATATGCCTGAACTTGCCTCAGAGGAAAACGATAATCGTGTTACAATAAATCGTGTGACTAAACTTTTTAAAGAAGGCCTGAAATTGCCCAATATAAACATTATAAACGCGGATAGGAAAAAAACATCATCACATAAACCCGGTGTGATAGTTGTCCAACTCCAAGACAGTGCACAAAAGAAACTAGTCTTAGAAACTAAATCAAAGTTGAACACTAATAAACAATTTGATAAAATTTATATAGAATCAAGTATGTCAACAGCTGAACTCAAAACTCAATCCAGCCTAATTACCCTAGTTAAAGAACTTAGTAATCAGGATTCATACTTTGTTAAAGGTAACAGTATCATGAAACGAAAATCTAATTCAGGAACAAGATTTTAGGGGCTACGACTATGTCATTGGAACTGTGCTGGATGGCCAGTTAAAAATGGTGATAGTGTTGTTTTTAGAGAATCTGTGATAAATGAAGGTCACTTTGATGTCTTGTTTTTATGTGAAACATTTTTACGTTTTAATGAAAAAATTGCAGTAAATGGATATAAGTGGCTTGGGAGAAACAGAGATATCACTCACAAGAAAGCGAAACGTGGTCCGGTGGTGTTGGGTTCTTAATTCGAAATAACATATATGACGAGTACCATGTGTCTGTTCTAGATGAATCCCTCGAAGATATCCTATGGATAAAACTCGCGCACAAACAGATAATAATTTCTATAACCTGTCCCCCAAGGAAAAAATTATCATGATCTTATCTAGTGATCTAGTCAACCCCAAAACTATAAGCAGTTATATATACGAGATGTTCTCTAGGAGAAATTATTATATGTCATATAATTATAGAACTTAATACTAAATTATACTGCCTCATAAGATTTTATTTTTATACTAATTTTATGTTGTACTGTTTTTAGATATTAAATCGTGTCTCATAGACCTATATGGTCGGACGATGATTAATTTATATGTAATTATTTAATGAATTTTATTTTATGTATATTTCATCGTGTGACACGTTAATAAACATTTCTTCTTCTTCTAGTATTGATTGTCTTTTTCTCACTCAACTACAATTTTTTGATAAATTATTCCTTTAGCTTTTTAGGCAAAGTGATCCCTATTGATTTTTATGAATTTAGTGATGATCAGAAACAACTTTGTATATTAGGGCGAGGCTGAAATTGTAAGATTGTGCCCAATATTCAGGCTATTATTCTTGACAGAATGTTATCATTTAGGATGAGTATGTATGAGTAAGGATGCCCCCTATCAAATTTGGCGACGATTGGAATATTCAGTGCTTGACTTTGTACAAAAGCAAAGTAAGTCTTGGAAACTGTTGTGTGCTGACATAATTGACGGCTACAGGATATTATTTTTGGGTGGATGTGGCGGGGGGCACTGCTGGAATATAAAGTTGGCGCAGATGGCGTTCCTCTTGGAAAATTTGGGAGAATATGGTCCTTAAATCTCTCTTCAAGAATTTCATTTCGACGTATTTGTGATATAGGCATGTACCAGCTTTCCTTTTTCTGATTCCGGTTTGATACCTTGGATATGTCATATGCGTCAACTTTTTTCACTTAATTAACACGAAGAAAAACCTGAGAAGAATTCGTCCAAGAAGATATCCTGGGATTATTAGATTAGGTTTAGAAAACACATTTACATCCACAGCGACTACCTTAGTATCGATACGTTTCTGTATATTTTCGGATATAATGCAGAAGTCTTTCAATTATTCAACAATATTCTTACTTTTGTCTTCCACATGCAATACCTAACACAAGCATTTCCTCACCGATACCTAAAAAACAATGGCCTTAACTTAACGTCATACCACTTATCTTACACAATTTACTATTTGGTAGGGTGTAAGATTATTTGGATGGTTTACTCTAGGAAGTGTCTGAAAACTTAGTTGGAATGGAATGGGTTGATCATTTCGGTTGGTAGATGTCAACTTAACGTTCGCTTCCGGCGGATGCTGATATCGCATACTATCTAGTTGTTGGTAGTCGTAGTAGTTGCTAGTTGGTAGTTGGATTGGTTCAAATTGGATGAGTGTTGTTGCTTTGGTTGTTAGTATACCATAACTACAATAGCCACTGTTCTAGTATCACGAAATGCCCCGAGTTGATCTGATTGCACGCCAGCGAATACAACCAGAGCCCTCAGAGCCCTCGACAAAAAGACTGTAAACGTTATGGCTTGATATTTCCAGATGTTTTTTCGGGGACTCTGATTGACTGTATTCACTGACGTAATATCCAATCAAATCGCTGCATTTAAAAACTGCTACTTCTACAAGAAAGGTAGCTATTGTAGTCGAGACCAAGTTCGCAATATCTTGAACATTGTGATATGGGATTTGATTAGTTACAAATGGTTTTAAATGACCAAACTTTACTCTAAAGGTATTTTATTTATATACAGATAGGTATTCCTTTACAAAATATGAAACGTTATTATGATTACAAACGCTTGATATTTGTGTTGCAATTAGTGGATTCTAGCACCATAGAAATCTAATATATTGATATATAAACTATATGACAAGACGTGTGGGTGTTTTCATACACAATTAATCTTCGATCACAGCCTATTAATCATATGAAGGTTGGTGGAGGACAATTGTCAGAATTTAATACCGACAATCAATAACGGACATAGAAGTTATAAATTTTTATAAAATCCTCCCTCGCATTAGTTTTATTAATTTACGTTTGCTCACTGTTTGAACTATGGTCTACATACTTTATAATGGGTTATATGATAGGTGTACTATAAATCAATTTATACGAGTATCTAGAATTAACCTCCTTCACATTTTGATAGTTTCACACAGCCTTTTCATAGATACAGGTCAATTTCCCATCGATGATGGTCTCCGAAGACAAACAATGCCGTCCATTGAACAATCTTGAAAAATCCTAGAATACAATCTCTATAGTAACAAGAATAATAAATCCGATTTATCATCAAATATAATGTAATGTTCAGTGGTGTATATTCTAAAAATCATTTGAGTTGGTCTATAAAAACATGATTTTTATTATTAAAATGCCATATATTACAATGGAAAAATTCACCTTTAAAATACACGAACAAATGCAATGTAGTTGAACTGAATGGACCTACGTAGAATTTAGTGTACTGTTTCCTTCATTATCCATGGTTGGTCTGTTAAAAACGTATTGTATTTTGCACTTAAACTGATATGACAGAAAGTGTGGGTTGGGTTAATAATTAATAATACATCATAGATTAAATCTCTTATTTATAAAACTGTTATTAATATGACAATTGGGGATGATGATTTATACGACGTATCCGACTGAGGTTATTTTGAAATTTTGGGAATCAATTAGAGGAACATGCAACAAATCAATCAATTAAATTAAGACCTTGTATTCTCGAACATGACAGTCGCTATAAACTATCTCTCAAATTATTAAAGCGGGATTATTTCAATTTTAATCGTTTTCTTTCCTTTTATTACCAGTACCGTTTCAATTTCATCTTTATTACTCAAGTTGATAATTGATGTAAACGAAGCATGAGAATATCTTCTATAACACCCAACACCAGTAATATTCCTCAGTGACTTGCCTCTAGCGGTGACATTTCAATAGCAATTCTTTACACTGACGCAATAAATTTTTGTCAAAATGAACACACTATAAGCTATAACCTTGTAAATAATGATAAACATCTCTCCAAAATTGAATAGTCTCATGTAAAAGTTGACATTGCCATATCAGTGAGTAATATGATAAATCTGTATCTTTCATCATTTCAGTTCAACAACAGATATTACATTAATATGAAATCTAAAATAACGATAGTCCAGAAATTTCCATATGAAGGACTGGTTAAATTATATTTCCCTTGAAAAAGTTACATGGAATGACATGCTGATGGAAATATCAATGGTAAATTATTGTTTAACCAAAAGGACTTTTTTCTGACCGAAAATATTGTAAAACCAGCATGTTTTCGTGTGTTTTTTTATTTGTCAATGTTCCGAAGAGTTGGCAACTGGAACAAAAGAAAGCAATTGTAAACTTCTGTCCAAATTGAAATTGAAAATAAAACCAATCAAATGTTAGTTACCTATTGGAGACTTCGATCATTTTTTCTCTTCATATTTCTTAAAATAATGAAAACAATAGATTTTATCATTTAATTATTTGTTGTTTTTTGATGACTTGAACCTATTTGTAAAGGTTTGTTTAACAAGTATGATATATTCATGTGCTTATTCACGAAAAATAGAACATTAATGTGTTGCGTGGCTCACTAATAAAGATAACACTTTTCAAGGTTTTCAGAATTATTCATGAAAAATTTATTGTTTTTTTAAGCCACTCGGTTACATACATGCAAGATATAATGCTTATCTACATGAGCAATTTTTATGTCTTATGAAGACTACGTTTTAAGGTCATATGTGAACACGTGTCGCGTTTTTTTTTAACTTAAGAGAGTGACAGGTTAAGATGAAAACATATGTAGCCAAACGATATTTCAATGTCAAAAATTTCATTTTGTAGAAACTATTTATATATCACATAATTATATTTTCTGTCGTTATGTGCTTCTCATTCGGAATTAATTTAAACCAACAAATTAGTTCATTATGTTTTGAGACCTCTTTGTGGATATAGACTTAGTTATATGTTTAAACATATATCATAACAAACATGGTCTGTCCAGTTCTTAGTTGCAATTTGAATTTATAAGTATGTTTTCGCCCTTATTGACTAATCACAAAATATTCAGATTGTTAGCTTAATATAGGACTTTATGCAATTGGGGTGACACATCTTTAATGAAACTGGTAGAAATGCGAACAGAGTTATAGAAATATGGAACTGCGCCAGGATGTCTACCTATTTTGATAAATGAACAACTACATGTCAATTTGTGTCACTAATTCTTTAGAACAATTAAAATTGATAAGATCTGTGATCGTACTTAAGACTAATTAGTGTTGATAGACTGTTAAATACACCTGCCCATGTTTCTTTCTTAATCCATAATTATGGCGTGATGATTACAACGTATGTTCGTGTATTATGAATAATTATCACGAATTCTTATATTATGATAACGTATTAAACATGTCTTTATGTTATATGAGAGATTTTTTTTATTGATGATCAATAAAGAGGTAATAATTAATCCATTGATCTCTCCGATAAATGTTCGTGCACATAATAAATCCTAAGATAAAGCGTACAACAGTATGTTGGTTACTAAGTATGTACGTTAAAGATCGACCTTCATTATCAAACATCTTTAACCGTGACAGAAAGTGTACACGCGCCTTATTGTCCCATGTTCATATTAAACATTCTTTACCGTGATAAAAATGGACACATGAATTATCACAGCTGGTTGGTATCAAACATCTTTCGTTCTAATAGAAAATAGAGACATGCCTTATTGTTATGTTGTTACAACAGCATGTTGGTTATCAAGGAAGTGTACGTTAAAGATCGATCAGCTACTTAACATCCTGTGCTGGGATAGAAGACACCTAACCCCTTGTTCATATTAAACATCTTTAACCGTGATAGAAAGTGTACACATGCCTTATTGTCCCATGTTCATATTAAACATTCTGTACCGTGATAAAAATGTACACATGAATTATCACAGCTGGTTGGTATCAAATATCTTTTGCTGTGATAGAAAATAGAGACATGCCTAATCACGTCTTGTTCACATTACTTTAACATCCTTTGCCGTGAAAGAAAACAGACTCATAACTTATCAATCCTTGATAATATTTATTAACACCCTTTATTCACATGACTTTTTGTTCATATTAAACTTTTCAGTGGTAGAAAATTGACACATGCCTTTCACGACTTATTATACATCTAATGACTTCTTGTTCACATAGGAACAATGGAGGTTAAGATTGAAAGGGAATAGGCAAGTTATCAACCCATCCATAGACAGTGTGATTATTCAGTCATGATAAAACTTCTCTCATAACGTGACGTAGTCAGTTTTCATTAGCCCAGTTATGTGATGAGCAAAATAAGAAAAACAGATAGAGTGACTAACACGGCAACAGACAACCACTTTACAGTGAATATACAACAATTATAACCAACCTTTATTTATTTGGTACGAGCTATGGTTGAGCACAAAATTTAAACGCTTATTGATGAATTTCATCAGTATCGATACTTATCATCCATTAGCGTTCATCCAAAAAATTACAAAATTCCGTCAAAATCAGGAACTGTGGAATCGAATGATTACAAGCAATAGTTCCACGTGTATTACAATTGCACTTAATTCTTAAGATCGATAGTTCTTGTTACTCTAATCCACAGATTTACGACATGTTATGGTTATAGTTCGAATTACACGTACTGACTCAGCATTTTTTTCGTTTGTAAAGAATGTCACTCCCACTAAACTAAACTATCCTTCTGTCTAAAGCCAAACGACTGAATTCAGCCAGATGTAACAGTCCTGCTTTCAGACTGACGGTTTCGACTTCCTCTCCAGACATCATCTGAATTGTTGTTTCTATGATCAGCTTGTTTTTGATCTTTGATTTTTTTTTTCGTTTTATCTTTTCAGCATTATCTTACGATTGACAAAACCATTATATCATCTCATGTAACCAAGTATGTTTGTATTGATAACTTGATTCTTTGGCCAATTGTGGTTTATCTCCAGAACCGAATAATAGATCTAATCTCAAAAAATTTCGACGCCTCAAAAGTTTATAAATTAACTATTATGGAATGTCAGATTCAATATGTGTAGGTACCAGTAGTTGATATAAAATATCATTTTCCGTCATACATCGAAATCAACTGGCTTTGGAATATGTCTCTCACTGTGACACCCAAAGTAGGTAAACAATCGTTTATCACACCCCTCATGATACGAATTGTTTTTGGCACTATTATATTCGACTTATCGTGACAAATTAATCTACTTGACACCAATGTCTAAAAGTGGTTGATTTCGAAAGCTTATCCATGCTTTATGCTTGATAATATTCGTATCCATCCTAAAATAAGAACAAAGATGAAAACAGTAGGCCTTTCGAACTGAATTCCATATGATATTTATAGCACTCTTATACGTTACAATCAGGGTTTATATGTAATTCTTTGGGGTCCTCAGACCAGTTAATTCACGCAGACTAAATAACAACAGTGAATATTATTATTATACAAGTTATGTCTATGGCGCTGAATCTGAGAACTTATATAAGTTATGAATTGGCTTTTTTATTTTTGCTACCAGATTTCAACACTTATCTGTCAACGTTCCAAACCATCACAACTTTCAACCTAAATCATATTAAGTACTTCAATTTTTATATCTTTTAATAGATCAAGTTCTTCCAATTCATTACAATTTCCCTGACACGTGAAATAAGAATTACTGAGTTTATAAGGAAACTCAGTGAAGTAAACTGGAAGTAATATTTCACCGAGATCTTGGTGTTACATCAATGTCAATTTAAAGAGTTTCGGGAAAACAATGACAGCTATTTTAGTATTCTGTAGAGGTACTTTTACCTCTTGCAGGATCGATGTTCTAATTGATTTGGCACATTGTGAATGGACCTAGTCAACCATTGAGAATATCTTGAAGAAGTCTATCGAAGATGATTAAGTTTGAATCACTGTTACCAGCTTGAAGAGCAGTATATTGATTGGTTGATACTTAAACCAATGACATATCGTTGTCATGGAATCGGTGACTGACGTCATGAATTTTTAATGGAATCTTGTCTGTATTCTATGTTAAAGACTGGTCTCCGATCATAGTGAATGAAACTACGTTAAAGACAAGTTGCGCTTCTTCTGTTACAACATTTCTAAAGCGTTAAGACCAAACTTTACGGATTCTCTGTTTCCAATTTTCAGCAAGTTATTACAAACAACTTTTTATTGTCAAAATGCATTTTACGCAAATTTATGGATGTGTTTTCTCCATTCTGGTTTTGGAGTGTGTATGGGCAGCCCCAGTTGCTGAAAAGATAAATCCAGGTGAGTTATAAACCCTTTACCTGAAGTAAGTTGAAAAAAAGGTTATTATTAGTCTTTAGGTTCTTAAAAATCTAATTTGGCTACTTCATGTTAATTAAAAGACCCATAGAATAGAAACCATATTTAAAAAATGGATCAAAATCTTATGGTATACTACTTCTGGGTTTTATGTAAACAACGCTGTCAAAACGTTTCAACAATTTACATTGACATCATCATTTCACCTGTTGATGACTGTGTAAATTGTTGAAACGCTTTATACAATAAAAACCAAGAGTAGTTATCTAATTCTAGACAAAAAATTCTAAAGTTTCAAAAGAGCGCATTAAAAGTTATTAGAAGTTAGACATTATTGATAATAGTTTATAATAGTGCGACAGTGAAGGCAGTCGTTAGACATTATTTAACTTTATTAAATTTGTTTCTGTGAGAAAATCTCCGGCATTGTTACTTCTGTGAGAATATTTTCGTTCTTTACTCAAGATATTTTGTTTGTCATGCTTCACCTATCATTCCACCAATTCTTCTGTAGAACATTAAATATTCGAAGATAAGTAAATGCTTTTAAAGGCAAATGCTTGTGCAAAGAAAATGGTATTAACATTTTGTATCTCTCATTATATTTTCATCAAGGATACATTTTTCAGCGAGATTCTTTTTTCTCCATTTAACTATCTAAATACCTTAGTCGCTATTGCGGGTTAGAGAAAAACGTTAACCATATGGTTAACATTCTCTATCCGACCCGGGGTGTTATTCTTAATCTCCGTCATCTCGAACCATATGTTCGACTTTCTTTCAGTTGTCCGCCTTCAACCTAGAAGTTTTTCTTTCAGCATTCCGTCTTCATCTTTTCTTTCAGCAGTCTGTCTTCTTCTTTTCTTTCAGCAGTCCTTCTTCATCTTTTCTTTCAGCAGTCTGTCTCCATCTTTTCTTTCAGCAATCTGTCTCCATCTTTTCTTTCAGCAATCTGTCTCCATCTTTTCTTTCAGCAATCTGTCTCCATCTTTTCTTTCAGCAATCTGTCTCCATCTTTTCTTTCAGCAATCTGTCTCCATCTTTTCTTTCAGCAGTCCGTTTTCATTTTTTCTTTCAGCAATCTGTCTCCATCTTTTCTTTCAGCAATCTGTCTCCATCTTTTCTTTCAGCAATCTGTCTCCATCTTTACTTTCAGCAGTCCGTCTTCATTTTCGGCAGTCTGCCTTCATCTTTTCTTTCAGCAGTCTGCCTTCATCTTTCCTTTCAGCAGTCTGCCTTCATCTTTCCTTTCAGCAGTCTGCCTTCATCTTTCCTTTCAGCAGTCTGCCTTCATCTTTTCTTTCAGCAGTCTGCCTTCATCTTTCCTTTCAGCAGTCCGTCTTCATTTTCAGCAGTCCGTCTTCATCTTTTCTTTCAGCAGTCCGTCTTTTTTTTTTCAGCAGTCCGTCTGCATCTTTTCTTTCAGCAGTCTGCTTACATCTTTTCCTTCAGCAGTCTGCCTACATCTTTTCTTTCAGCAGTCTGCCTTCATCTTTTCTTTCAGCAGTCTGTATTCACCTTTTCTTTCAGCAGTCCGTCTTCATCTTTTCTTTCAGCAATCTGTCTTTAGAATTTGTTCAAACATTCTGTCGTAAACTTGCATTCAGAAGTTTTCAATTCTTCTTTTTGCAATCTGTTTTCTCAGTTTAGCCCCAAAAGTAGTCTGTTTCACTATTATGGCAACATCTGTACATTGTTTGAATATAGTGTTTTCCCCTTAGGCTAATTAGTCTGTTTTCAGTTTTATAATTATACTATATCGTCGCGAATTCTCCTGTGGTAAATCTTTTTCACTCTTCTTCAAAACATCTCGTATTACTCGGACTTCAACTTTTATCTGATAGTTGTTAATCTTCAATTCTTATCTCTCAGTAATATTTCAGTATTCCATCTAAGTAAATCATCTCTCATTAGACCGCCTCAAATTATCTCTCAGTAGTATATTATCAAATCATCTCTCAGTATAGTACTTCTTCAAGTCATCTCTAAGTAGTACTTCTTCAAGTCATCTGTAAGTAGTATATTATCAAATCATCTCTCAGTAGTACTTCTTCAAGTCATCTGTAAGTAGTATATTATCAAATCATCTCTCAGTAGTACTTCTTCAAGTCATCTGTAAGTAGTACTTCTTCAAGTCATCTGTAAGTAGTACTTCTTCAAGTCATCTGTAAGTAGTACTTCTTCAAGTCATCTGTAAGTAGTACTTCTTCAGTCCTATACTTCAGAAAATAATTTCCTGTTTAAATTTTGTACAAGAGATGTATGAAAATGATTACAAAGCTTAATTGAATTTTTATGCAGTAACGAGGAGACTAGTAGGATGTGTAGGTTGATATTATAGAATTAAGAGCAGGACGTAGGATGTAACTCATCAACAGTTCGCCAATGTCATTTTAGTTGATGTCGACTTTAAGTGCCTTATATAAATTATTGATTCCAATGTTGCAGTTTTTCTGATTATATTGTATCATGTACATTATCTCATTAAGATGAAAACAGATGTTCATTATCTGTTCCTATAGCATTTCATATGGATGCTTTAAGAAGAAATAGCATGTGGTCCATGCTCTTCAAGTAGTCGATCAAACCTACAATCAAGGTCCAGGGCATAACGAAACATTCAGAACATAATTGGCTGTATTGTCACCATGATCGTAAGAAATATATACATGTTTATACTGAAAAAGGTAAATGGAAAGTGTCTCTTTCAGTGACTAAGACAAATTTCACACATTTTCGCTGTAGGATTTCTTCAGGATACATTTTCAACAGAATAAAATGTGTTATGCCAGTTCTTGATCGTCTTCCTTTAACAAAAATAACCGCTTTCATAAAATAATCAGTGTACAACTTTTACATTTAATAAATCTTGAGTCGATCTGAATCGAAAAAAGATCTGATTCATATTATAGCGGTCACATTCTATCGACATACACTTGAATTTAATCTGCCCAAGGCTTTACAGCAGATTGTTTTGACAGTGTGTTCAGAGAATATTATACAAAGATATATACCAAGTTTACAACGCATTATTTCCCAATCATCTTTTAATGAAGGAATGCTTTACGACATAGTTTTCACGATTTCCTGAGAAAAAAAGTAGGTCGATTGATCCTAATTTATAAGAAAAAGACAAGGTAATTGGATATGACAACGAATCGATAAAAAGGCCTCTAGGTTCACAATTTTAGATCAGAAAATGATAAATTTAGAAGTGTCCTTTTTCCTTCGATATTGATTCTTAAAATTCAGTTATTGCTTTACGGTATGTCAACGTGCCTCTTCTAATTGGCAACAATGTGTACAAATTCAACCAAACAAGAGAAGGTTTTTTGGCGTTAGTCTTACCGTCACACATTTCCAACTGTCTATTGAACAGGATGCTAAAGGTGTACTCGCCAGAGCATACGTCTGACACACCTTCATTTAAATATAAAGTCAACTAAAAACAATGCGTCAGCCCAAATCACATAAACATCGCCTCATCACACAACTACTAGTAGCATAGTTGTTGAAAATACGTACATGGCGGCATTGAAATAACTAACTATAGTATTGTTCTATTTCTGTTATTGTTCATTGAACTATGGCATTAAGCAGACTGTTGTTATCTTGATAAATGCTAATTATGGGAATATTATTCAATTCACACCTGTTCCCTGACATATCATAGTTTCTATGACAACAAAAAGCATTAATTATCACTTAATGCTCCCCTGTTACCGTTCCTCTAATAATAATCATGCTGTCAATAGGAATGGTATGAACAAACGGATGCTGCTGCTAATGGTGGTCTTTTAGCAAAGATGTACTAATAGAAATAATATTCTTTAAAGTTTTTACTGATGTCCCTCGAATCTTTTTTAGTTGTTACCCTTTTCTTACCATATATATATGTAAAAGTTGATTTTAGTTCATCATTAAAAGGTTCGCTTGTTTCTCTATCACTTCATCTTATTCCTGTTGTTCCTGTATCAGAGCTTCATAATATATTAAATACTGATATCGCTATACCTGTATTATCTCCACCTTATCTTTGAGGCATATTTCAAGTTTCTGCATCTATATCTTTATTTTCTCCAGTATCGCCTATTATTTTGAATAGGTACCATTTAAGTTTTACTCAATATAGAATTCATTTATTGATTGACCTTTTTATGGTGGTGATGTTTTCCAAATTACGTAATTTATTATCTTTGGTTCGTTCTAGAACTTTTTTTTACCAGTAATCATAATGATATAATACTGTTTTACAAAATCGCAGTCAGAAAGAAGGTATCCCGAAACGAAGATTTAGAATTATATAGGTATCCGTGATAAAACTAAACGCTCTCTTTCCAGTTCGTCAGATTAATCCACGATAGAATGAAAATGAATGTTGTTATGCAAATATGATGTTAGACAAGCATGTTGTAATGGAAACAGGATGTGAGACAAACATGTTGTTATTCAAAAATGATTTTAGACAAACATTTGTTTATGCAAACATGATGTAGGACAAACATTTTGCTTATGGAAATCAAAGTTACAATAAACTTAAGGAATTACATTTTACAATTACATTTTCTATCATAATAATCATACTCTTTGATTATGCAAAAATAACTTCTCTTCTAATAATTATCTGCCTATTCTGGTATTTGGTTCCACATCTATAATCTATCAAAAAATTATACCGTCTCTTTCAATGGTTTTGTTCCAGAAATAATAATTTCCATTATTATAATCAAATTGTTTATTCAAGTTATCTTGTATTTTGTTTAAATAAGCGAAAGTATCCTCAGAGCTTATTCCTACAATAACACTCTATTATTTTTAAGCTGGCATTTTGTACCATTAATGCATCTGTCTGTTCTAGTAAAGTGGACCCTATTCATATTTCCATTATCAGAAATCTTATGCTTTTAAGACTCTATTCCAGTAATCCGAGTCTTCGTTTCAATTATCAAGGGCCCTAATTCTTTAATCGAGGACTTGGTAGACATGATCACGTTGTCATATTCACTGTTGCAGAAATCATACTTTCTGTTCGAGCTTTAGTATTTTCTGTAATAAACTTCTGTTTATGAAATCGTTCTATAATCACACTATCTACCTCTTCACAGATGCTCTTTCACACAACCAACAAAAAAACAATCAACATGATAAAGTCGGGAATTTTTTTCCTTCAAGAGCAATATAATTTTTAATTATTTCTTCATGATTTGATTTTATTATAGATCATTATATTTTGTTCTCGCCAACCTGGACAACCATTTCTTACATTGTTGTTTTCTATTTACAGCAATGAAAAAAAGAAGTTCCAGTGACATTTTAGATCAAGAAAAGCAACTTAAAAGTCTGTTGTCCTTAGCAGGTAGATAGGTCATATTCTTTTAACAAATAATCATCCAGGATCAGTAGTTTTAGAATGTTCACAGCTTTAAACTTCGGACCTGACGCATATCTACACTAACAATGAAGCTGATTAAATTTTAACACGGAATACAACTCATCCATCAATATTAGAAGTTTAATCCAATCTTCCGTAGATTTTTCTCTCCTTTTTCTTAAAAATACGTAATTGATCTAGAATAAAGCATAAGTTATTGTGGCAACTGATATCTTACAGCTTTCCACTTTCCCTTTTTCAGTGATATTGTTTTACACTGAATTTATTTAATGAATTGTGTATTGTCACCCGGGAAAATACATCTTAAGTGTTAATAAAAAAAGTAGATAGATACTTTTGAAATTCTTTTTGAAAGTATTGATTATTATTTACCTCTACCTTCTAGAGCCTAAAAATAGTGCACCCTTGTGGTTTGAACAATCTTATAAGATGACAATTTTACTATTTTCTAAAAGAGTTGAATATTACTAGTGGAGATCTATATAACGAAGATAGTTGGATATCGTGACGGTCTCAATTAATTATTTCTTCTAACGTCCCATTAGCATTTCTTTTAAGACTTAACGACATTGTAGTTTGTTGTTAATGAATATTTTAGGTAACAATATCCCCATGCCGAATGTTGCTGTTCAGAAAAGTCATGTAGCCCATGTGGAAACAGTAAATGGACAAGAAGTAAAGCATGAAGCAATAGAAGAAAAAGGTAGGAATTTATATTCTGTAGTTAATTCTACATATATATGAACTTGGTTAGAATTTTTCTTGAATGATGAGGAAAACAATATCGTTCCGGGTTCTACAGATTCGTTAATTATATTCTATTTATTCTTTTGTTCCAATATATATCATAGTTTTTAAACCTTATAATTATATTATAGTTACCGACACCCAGACTGGTGCTGTAGTCTCGGATATCAAACAAGATGTTACAGAGAATGATGCTACAGGCGGCGCAGAACCACAGAAGGTAGTAAAGACAAAGGTTGACATCCCAGCTGAAGGCATTCATAAAACTATCGTCCAAAATGCACAAAAGGTAAGGAACGTCAAATATCCTATGTTTAATGAACAACGTGATATCTGGATAATCTTCTTCAGAATATAGTAACAACAGCACTTGCTTATACAGCAACCTTTACAGTTATAAACTACTTTATCCAGATATTTCTGGGTTCTGTACTAATAGGTGTTTTATTGTTGTGTGAATTTGATTGTTTTTGTAATATTTTGTAAACAGCAACAGATATTCTTAATATCTGCTCTACGTGACAATATTTAGTGCTAGGCGGTGTGACCCTGGAAATCAATATACCGATCGTTCGTGATGTTATAATCCAACATAATCCACCTCAGAGTCATAATATTTCATTGTACTATTAGAGCAGCTTTGGAAAGTTTTAAAGCTCAACACTGTCATAATACCATTTGAGCTGACGTTTATCATCCATTGTGAACACTTGAACCTTTATTACTGTAATATAATAGTTAATATAAGATTAATACACAGAACTAGTATCAATAACTGTCATCTTAGATTATCAATATATGAAGAACGACGTCATCAGTTACTATTATTAAAACTAATGAAAGCTCGTCTTAATGACTGTCGCTAGGTTCGTCATTTTATTGTAAATACAGATTATTGTGATTACACACGATTAAATCATAATGAAAGTTCCGTGATGTGTTATGCTGTTGTATAAGGGATATCTATTTGTACCATTCCAATTTTAAGTCGGTCGTCTGTGTTGCGTGCAATTCCCCAAAAACTAAGTGTTTGATGACGTCACTAATCGCAAAATAAATATGCACTATTACATTCGCTGTTCCCGATTAATGACGTCATCAAAACAGAAAATTTGAAATGAACAAATTGATGCTATCAGTATCCCCGATACATATACGCATTAAATATATACGATATTCGAAGAACTCGATGTGGACAAGTAAGGAGTGGTTAATCCAACAAAGAATCTTGTGGTACGATTGGATAAACTCCCAAGCACAAACCTTTTTCTTGTATTATCGATAAACACCTTCCAAGACATATAACACGCAAGCACGACCAAAATTAAATAATAAGATTTCATGATGTTTGCCCTATTAAGTTTTAATAATGGGTTATTTATCACGCAATGTTGATCGAATTCGAATTTGTTCCTTTTTCAGACAAATTTCCTTCATTTGAATGCCACATTTCATCTTTTCAGAATAGATCTATTTCTGTTTATTCTTTCTATTAAACCTATTTACGATGTCTTTATGATATTAAATAGAGGTTTTGAATCTTCAGAAGTATTCTTATAACAGAAACAAAAACCCTTTAGCGTTCTCCTAAATGCATTTATATGGTAACATTAAATCGTATTCATCTCACAAGGCTTGCATAAATTCAATTTTAGAACCTCTATTCCACACGCTAGAGGAAAAGCTTCTCATTACCCTTGCTAGTAATTTCCAAACTCATTTTGTGGAGGCATTATAAATAAAAGAGAATCTTGAAGAGACATCGACTGAATGATAGTAATCTTGCTTTTGTTACCTTGCCATGAGATAATCTCTGTAGCTTTAATGAAAATTAATCAATGTATAAAGGAATCGGTCAATAGATGTGGCTATATTTGGACACGAAACATTCTGTTTTTGACACGCGTTAAATGGATAATGAAATACCAATCAATACCAGATTCAAATTGAAAGATATTTGTGTCGTTTCTTTAGGTTTAAAATATCTCAATTTACACAGATTGACGTCATGATTTATGTTGACGTCACGTATATTTCCTCCCACTCAAATCCGTCAGATCAATATGGGAAAGAGATCTGTTGAGAATAATAATGTATCAACAATAACACGCGCTACATGACGTGACTGTAGAGTTAACATTGATCGTACTAAAATGACTCTTCTAATATTTGTTGTAATTTCCTATTTCAGAGTGAAGTTGATGAAAGTCTGGCTTTAACGCCTACTGACGTGGCTCAATATCTTCTTGAGACTGGTGAATTCCAGAATTTTTATTCAGCCATCCAAGATCTCATTAATTCCAATGTTGTAAGTGTTTTTCTTCTTAGCCTTTTATCACCACCCCCTAATTTCATAAAAGTGACCTACACTTTGTGGTGCAGAAGCTTTTCTTTAAATACATCTGATCAACTTCAACAGAAATTCAGAGAACATATAAAAAGTAGCCTACTTTTGTTTAAGTTTTTAACTATCAATGATAATGATAAATATGAAGTTTAGTATGGGATAGGTAACACGTTCAACATCTTTACAAACACGTGGAGTATAATGGATTGGATTGATGATTTATGTATATGTTTATACCGGCCTCTAAGGAACACTATATTCTTGCGTAATCAGTCTAGAAAAAAAATGTCAGAGTGATACATTTAGTTCATTATGGATAAAATGTTAACACAATCTCTGCTTTCAGACAGTGTCAAGCTCTATTTTCTGTATGCCTTTAACACTAACAATGTATACTTTATAAGTCTTCTTCCATTAGTGAGGGTGTTCTTCGATCAGAAACTGTCTGAGTGCTAAATAATATTCATTCATGCTGATAAGACTATCGGATACTATATATGACGATATAGATTGCAGACAAGATCCATTAATTTGACACGATAGTTGCCTTTCAATCATGACCATTTGGCGAAGAAAAAAATGATATCTAAACAATGTGCACCATGTTTCCAATTGCGTTGTTGATTTCAAGCAATAAGTGGGCGTGGCAGGTAACAGCGTTTACCCAAATAGCATCATAAATCACTTATTTCGTTCTAGTCTGCGGACCAGAGTTTGCTAGTCGGATAAGTGGCTAGGACTTAATTATTGGTTTAATTAAATCATTATCAATAATTACAGATGACACAAGAAGAAGCCGAAGCTTATCAACAAGAAGTTATGAACGAATACCAAAGACTATTAGCTGAAATCGATGCTTACCAAGCCGAATTAGCTGTAAGTTGATTTTCATATTTCATCCATCCTAAACCAATGAAAATTAAAAGCCCGTAGATTTATCTGGCATAGAAAAAATGTAGTTAATTTAATTGATACAGTTAAGATTGGGGTTCATTCCATCACAATCCAGATTAGTTTCGCTATTAAATGTGTTTTTAACAACATACAATAAAGATAATTAGTGAGAAATATGAAATTCTAATTTGAGATTAATTCATGTTTAATGGATGATTTTATCTCGCCCTATAATATCTTCAAATTAAAAACTGATTAGCGACTATAGCTATTACTCTATAAAGATCATGTCTATTTCGAATCATCAGAGCTTATGGATGTAGACTCGTTGGCAATCATGCTAATTTATGTTATGGCGAAAACTAGTATGTAGTCATGTGTATATTAAATATGCAATGTGATTTTGCTGTATTCAATATTGTTTTTCATAATCAGCAACAGGAAGAAGCTTTACCCGTCTACTATCCACCACCATTCCCCGGTCAAGTACCACAAAAGAAATCAGATTTATATGCATACCAAGGTGGTTTCCTCCCAGAAGATTTATCTCCTCAAAATCAACAAGCCATTCAAGAGGCTTTATTAAATAACGAGAAATCTTTGAACGAAGCTATTGATTCATTATTAGAAGCTTGGTGGAATCAGGCTTTCGAAGCAGGTTAGTACCGATGAATGTCTTTCAAGGGTTTACTGTAAAGCATAAGAAATTATATTTCTATCCGGTATGTTAATGTAGATCAGACTTGAGTTTAACTGTCGATCTGCATTCCCATCACTTCATTATTTACTCATTACATAAACTTTACAATAAACGGTATGTTAATTACAGGTGACTCTCGTGCCCAAGCTCTAGTAGAATATTTATATAACATTGTATCAAAAGATGATGATTTAGATGATATGGGACAAATCAAAGAAATTGTTGGTAAGTTCATAAATTCATACCATACAAACCATTGTCAATTGGATATACCTAAAAGAAAGGCTAGTGGACAAACAGCCCTTGTTTTGAAATATACACTACATGGCAAAATAACAATATTTTAAATTCGAAAGAGATCAAACACTTTCCTTTAACTGCCAAATTTTAACTGCCTAGATTTTTTACGACAATACAAATTTAGATTGCATTGAAAATATATTGGTTTGATTAATGTGTATTACAGCTAAAATGTTAGCTAGAGCTGTGATGGAAGATTTATCTGTTGAAAGCCAACCAGAATTATTAGAAAACGTTGTCGGCTCTGAAAGTTCACAAGAATCAGAAGAAAGCGATGAATCTGCTGAAGAAGAAGCACCTCAACAATCAAGCAGCGAAGAAGATTCCGAGGAAGGGGATGAATCAGATGATAAAACAGAAGAGTCAGAGTCACAAGAAGAGTCAAATGAGGAAGTTTCTTCAGAAGAGGTTGTACCACCCGGTAAGCATTTAATTAGAACACTTATCCTTAATAGCACAGAAACCGATGTAATACTTAAACATATTTTAAAACCATGTTAACGGAAGCATTAAGAAGTTGACCACTCTGGAAAGTTTGAGTTTTAGCCAGGTTTCTTAAGAATTATTTAATTACATAAAAAAAACTGTTTTCGCAAAACGTCATCACTAATGTCTTTTTTTTTATTAGCAGCATCAGCACAAACAGAAGATAAATCGGCGAAGATGTAAACTATGAGTTGGGTTGTATATTGATGGTGAAGAGATTATATTTTGCAGAAGAATTATATGAAAGATGATATTTTTTAATGATTATTCAAAGAAGCCATATCTGCTGAAATTTAATTGATTTTGGACAATTTTGAATTAAAATGCCAATTACCTGATTACGCTGAAGAAAGAATTTTAAGACCATGTTAATTTGAACTTTCTGAAATCCCATGATATAATCAGACGTCTTCAATTATTTTTTTAAACTTAAACGATTTTATAATGGTATTCCACAACTTCTAGTTATATTTGACTGTACAATATTAAAGAAGAGTTCATGTTCGAGAATTTTTCTGTTTTTACCATCTGTTCGTAAATCCAAATGCTTTTCTGTCAATTGATCCATTGAACATTCCGATATATGATCCAAAACATTCCAGATCTTTCCTGTATTCAGACCGAGACTTTGATTCTCGAACATGAACCTCTTTCACCATGGTGGACAACATGCCTTAAAATATAATTGTCACTTGTTATTGTTTTGTTTTGTGTATATTATTGGCATGTTATATGATGCTGTTATAGTTCCGGAGATGTCAACCTCACACTTATCTACTTGGCCCTAGAGCTTGATCATCTGGGTTCAAGCAACCAATGGACATGAAATAATATGCTGGAACATATCGTGTGAGTACTTTCGCAGATGACGGAATATTGAACAATTTCAGAAATGAATGTCTAGATGGTGTTGATGATAATGAATAATTGTTAATCAAGGTTGTGTTTAAGTGTAGTGTCCAAATCAAACACTTTTATTAATCCTATCAAAGACCACTGTGTCAAAACACACTCCAAAATAACTTCTAAGATAAACTGTTTTCTCATTTTTAACCCTTTCTTTGAAACAAAGGGCTGAAATAAGCTTTACCTTGATCTCGAAATTGTCCACTGTGACTTTTATTGCTTCATTGTTCTCGAAAATGTAACAAAATAATATCCAGATTTTCGTGAAGAATAACAAATATGTTAGTCATCTGGTTGCTTGATTACCTGAAGCTAAATGTTCCAGGACAAGCGCCTCAGCAATTTGGGATGTTGTTCTTGTCACAACAAATTAACCAAAGTTTATCAGACTTGATCATAACTTAGTTATAATGGAAACCCAGTGACATTACTTGAATATTATATATCGATATTATCCCTTATATTGTTATTGTTTGCATTTTTGTAAACTTTGTAAATATTTATTCCTTTTATGATTCCTATTGTCGGTGCTGATGCAGATATGTGCGTTTTCTTTTAAATAAACAGAACTAGATCTCCATTTAAAGCTTAAACAGAGATAATGAGATATGCAGCTTCATTTACTTTCCATAATACTATCTCAATATCGTTTCGGGTTCCATTAGCTTTAAACACTCAAGGTTAATTGGGCCTATCACGTCTGAATACCTACGCATGAAACGTCTAATACTTTTTAACGATTTTAAATTTGGCTATCCTTAATACGACTTTTATTGTACTCTATTAACTGTACATATAACATATAACAATTCTGTACTATTTATACTTTTTTAAAAGGTATAGTCCTTTACTAAATCTGCTTATGGTTTTTAAACTCTCTAAAAGAAGAGTAGTTCTGCTTGGTATCGTTGCTGATATTATGTATATATTTTGACATATTGAGATATTTATTTATAACTGTTAAAACAATTATTGTTAACAATTCACTGTACAGTGTACAGTATTCAAATAAATTTTATTTAACAAAATAACACAGTTGTTTCCGTTAAATCATTGACTTGGATCTGGCATTGATTTATGAAAACGTACACCTCTGTAACGACCATATTATATATACACAATGTTATCGTTTTGTCAAGCCATGGTTGTGTTGTAATAAATCCAAAAAATTCCAAGTTCTTTGACATTATTGATCTTTCATCACCTTTTACTTAAGCAAATCTAAATAACTACGTGTATATAAAGAATGGATATACTAGCTCAGTTGTCTTTCCAATACAGATTGCCCTGTGTTCATTACCTTGAAATACAACCGGAAATGGGCTAAAATTCCAATAATTAAATTATATGTATATTGTCTAATGTTAGATACATGGCAACCCAAAGCCATTGTTGTAGACCCAATAATTAACAATTACATCTACCTTTCAGTACACAGATTTACACACCCACACATATCATATCAAGTGATTCAGGTCTATTTGCGAGAGTATAGAGAGCACGATGATCTTGCTATCCATTTCGATAGAGCCAATACCATATTACTGAAATAATAAAAGATGAAAGATAGGAAAATATTCTCTGTCGGGCAAAGGAAATTATTTAAACAATGTGATAAAGAACACTGTTTCTAAATTTGTCTTGAATTAGTAGCCATTTTGAACGTAAAGTATAGAAGTAATAAATTCAATTATTATCTGTTCCAGAAATAGCCTTAGTGTATACTTCACATGATCGATTTTGTCTAGAATTTAAACATAAAACACGGTATTAATCAGATGCGACGACTCGATCTATTGGAAATTATGAGAGTAGCGAGACCAATATAGATTGATCATTGTTGCTTATCGGAACCATCTTTTGTATTTCTACTGGAGTAAAAATATTGCGTGGGCGATATATTTCTTTATTGCTTTATCTCACGAAATGTCAACTATATTATAACCGCCTACTGATTTATCTAATGTTAGATTACTCAAATTCTTATTCTTATGCTTCCATATTTTCAATGGCATTTTAGCCATGCATTATATAAAATTTGTTTCGATGAATGATATACAATCAGTTCAATTAAATATTTTTTCGGGTAAACTTTCACTGTTGGTGCGTTGCGACACCGGAATGTATGAATCAGACAATTCATATGCCAAAGGCTACCACATATGTTGGGACACTTCAAGGAGTTCTTAATATGCTACGAATGCGATCCTTCTATTTGCTGCACGGACTTAGGGCTTTGAATATATCGGATGTTCAGAAGCATGTCTAAAGTTCGACTGGTAGTATCTGAGTTGTTTGCAAACTGATCTCTTGCCAAATTCTCACAGATAAACGTCAAAATGTCGTTGTCCAACCCTGAAAATATGAAAGTACTGTCTGAAAGTAATGCCTTTTTTTTCACACTCCGTACAAGAATACGAATGTGGCGAAAAAGAATACCATAAATAGTATAGAGCGTACAATAGTTTAGAATAGGTTAGAAATGGTTATAAATCACAGAACAAAATCGATCAGAATGAAAGTGACCTATTAGACTAGCCGACAATCGCTATTTCAAATTCTTGTAGTATTTAAACTTCAGTGTCGAGCGATTCCACTTAAAGTTTAATTCCTCTGGTGAATTAAGCATACCAACCAAGAATAAGAAGTCACATTAACAAGTGAGGTGGCGGAAATTTCTATTTGGTCTGAGAACGACTTTTATTTTCTCAGCACGCTTCGATGGCTTATTTGACAAGAAAGGAGCTTTTGACATTTAGTTGACATTTGAGCTGTAATTGAAGATTCCAGAAAGGTATTAACACTAACGTTTAAAATTGACTCCAGATTGTTCATGTATCGGCCATTTCTATAAGATCCGATTCTATGGTTGTTGTATCGTCCATTTTATAAGATCCGATTCTAATACCTCTATTTATCATGTTACATAGGAAGTCAAAGTATAAGTAAACATTGTATCTAATTGGAAAAAACCTTGGGTTTGTTTAGCGATTTCTTACTAAATATATCCTATATTTGTCAAGATGTTTATTGGGATGAAATAACATAAAGATATAAAGTTGAATATCAAAATGATACAGCACAACAACCAAAACTTTTGCGAGCGAAACTAAACGTCAAGAAAGCGTATATAGCTGTCACCATCGTAAATTCGTTATAGATCATCAAACTTCACATATTGAGATTGTTCAATGTCAATCTTGGTCCGATCGTTTGTGTTCACGACTTTCTGTATGTCCGGAGTGAATTTCAGTCGAAGATCGCCTCCCATTTTCTCCCCGATCCTATGACTCCTTCATGTATTTGTCCATTCAATAAACTCATCTCTGTATTCTAGAAGATGCGAAGATGTATCTTTAGGTCCTGAGATGCTTTACTATATTGATCTTTCTGCTCTAAAAGATGCGTCACTGCTGTGACTTGCTGGTCGAGAAGATGCGTAACTATACATATCTTTCCGGTCGAGAAGATGCGTCACTATATGTGTCGCTGTGTTTATCATGCTGTAGACTTTTTTCATCCTCTGATATTTCATACCTACAATAGAATTGATTTCATTAATAAAAAAAAAAAAAAACAAATTTTTGAAAGTACAAAATTGTTTTGGTGTTTATATCAGTTTTGCAATCAAAAATACTTGGAATTGTAAACACCCGAAGTTTCTAGTAATTCTACATAATCGCTAATACATGTATATTGAACAGCCTAAAATGATGAATAGAGTATTTCCCTGTGTTAACTATTTAAGGAAAAGAGACATTTTAATGCATATAAAACGAATTTAAACGGTAAATTACACCGAAAAGCAAATAGCGATAAAGGATTAAGATAGCTTGCCAGGTAAGGTAATATACGCCCACTGGCAGCTTTGATTTTGAAAAATATTTAGCAGTACAGTAACAATCACTAGTATGAAATATTCAACCTTCAGTCATACACTTCTTTTAAACTCTTTAGGGCGATACTGAATAATATTGAGTATGAGTTATTGCCCTAGTTCTGGAAAACGTGTTCAATCTGTAGCTCGTGGAAACTCTCGAAGACAAATATTCAATCTTCAGCGCGGTAATGAATAATAAAACCAAGTTTTGTCAAAATTCGGCAAGAATCATACCTTCTAGAGTTTTTATGAGCTACAAATTGAACGATTTTTCAAGATCAAGGGCAATAACTCATACTAAATATTTTTTCGATTTTTCTCTTTTTCAATAGGGTTTATCCTTGGGTGGTAACCAACAGTCAATCCAAATTTCGTTGAAATCCGTCAAGAATTGTTCTTTCTAGAGTGTTTTCAAGAACAAGGGCAATAACTCATACTAAATATTTTTCAATTTTTTCTGTTTTTCAATACGATTTATCCATGGGTGATAACCAACACTCATGCCAAGTTCCGTCAAAATCCGTCAAGAATTGTGCCTTCTAGAGTGTTTACGATCTCAAAATTGAACGCCTTTTCAAGAACAAGGGCAATAACTAATACTTAATATTTTTCAAGTTTTCTGATTTTCGATAGGGTTTATCCTTAGGTGATTACAAACACTCACACCAAGTTTCGACAAAATCCAACAAGAATTGTGCCTTTTAGAGTGTTTACAAGCTAAAATTGAACGCATTTTCAAGAACAAGGGCAATAACTCATACTAAATATTTTTCAATTTTGTTTATTTTCGATAGGGTTTATCCTTGGGCGATAACAAACACCCAAGTTTCATCAAAATCCGTCATGAATTGCACCTGCTAGAGTGTTTACGAGCGTTTCAAGAACAAGGGCAATAACTCATAGTAAATATTTTTCTGATTTTCAATAGGGTTCATCCTTGGGTGATTACAAACAACCATAATAAGTTTCGTCGAAATCAGTCAAGAATTGTGCCTTGTAGAGTGTTTACGAGCAATTGTGGACGGACAGACGGACCGACGGAAAGAGGTGACGGCAATATACGTCCCCCCCCCCCCCCCCATTTCATGTGTGCGTATAAAAATGAATATTTAATAATACTATATTTTAAAAAGATAAGGTGTGTAGAAAATGGCACCTACACAAAATCTTCTAAAAGCATGTCTTCTGCTTCATCCTCTTTCTGCGAAGAAAGGTGAGGCCAATTTCATGTGTCCTTGGGCCATAAAATAAGCAAAATATTTGAGAGAACTGGAGCAGATAGAGAAGATTTGATAAAAAGGTATCTTACCACGGCTTCCATGATTGGTTTTCTTTTATTTTCTTTTTACTCTGAAAATTCAAAAAATATCATTTAACATCAAACTCGTGAAAGGTTGAATTTATACCATTATCTTTCCCAAAGTGTCTAGCAATACATTTTAATGGCATCTTGTTTAACTAAGAACACTATAAACTAGAACGGAGGCTAGATACCGGATGTCCCTCTAGGATTGCTTTTGTCAAAGCATTTTTAAGAATTCAAACTTTTTAGACTTTTAAATATCAATATTGCTTTGTGATGACGTTTAATTTAAAGAAGAAGCCTTAAAGAAATCTATCTGAAAATAGTAACGTATTTAAGATGACTGAATGATTTTGCTACAAGCTACGTTAGAAATTGATAGTTCGGATGAAATTCTATTTAAAGGTTACTTAATCCCTTTTGGATCTTTTAATAAACGTGTATTCAACCGAATGCCTTGGGGCTGATTGATGTGTGGTTTCTTAAGACCTGATACGTTTATCCGGTATGCTGTATTAATTTGGATTCAGGTTGCCGGTTGGTGATTACAACTCTGAACATTAGTTTCGTTTTATCATACCAATCAGCCTATTCATCACACATCAATTTTAGTTCTAAATGTAATAATAAGTAAAACTGGTTTGGTTGATCGTTATTTCAAAACTTGTTCAAGGGTTGGTCCCTCCCCCCCCCCCCTCCCGTGCTTCCCCTTAAGGAGCATAGGCACCAAAATAAAGCATTGTCGTACTTAAATATGTTACCATCTTAACAGCCCCTTCCTCCATCCCACTTACTCTTGCGTCTCTGTGTGAAAGTATTAGACATTGTTGCGGTAGATATTTATTCTTGAAGTGTTTATCTATAATGACATACATGGAATATATTATATCAGTTACATCGTTTCTCTAGAGAAATAACCTTATATGTACCAGGTCTAGCTCATTAAAATAAAGAGACAAAGTATTGAATATTCATTTCTTATGAAATATATTTATGATGTATGTTTGACCACAACTTTTATTTTAACTATCGGTCCAGTGAGATGAATTACTGATTCAACTGGACTCAGGATACAAATAATATCATTAAACCGCTCTTATTGGAGGATCTGTTAATGTCCCTTAATCCACTCTGACATTTCAGATATTTCGTTGAAAGGCAATAAAAGAAAGTAATACTTTTATCGTCTATATACCTAATTGATATTACATTTACAAGATGGCATCAGCTGTATTCATTTGTGCTTTTCAGAGACCTTCGTGTTTGATGCATTGATTTACTATTCTCGTTATATCAGAGAAGACCCAATTTCCATACCAAAACTGTCCTGATGGTATCAGAAAAGCATGCTGCTGAACTATCATAGTGTTTATATCTCACATCATTTAACCTGATGTTAAAACTCTTCGACTGGTTTTGTCAGCTTTATATTCCTTTTCAACAGATAAAGGCTGATTCTAGACAGTTGTTCAAGGATCTCAGTTGTCTAATTAGTCGAGGAATAGATTTTAACAGCCGTGTTTGTATTCTAGTTTTGTTTGTTGTAGGTTTTCTTTCAAAGTGCAGTTCGACACAGTACACCCTTGTCGTGGCAGCACGTTCGACCTACATGCGACTCTGGAAGTCGTAGAAAAAATTCACAGCTCCTCTCTCAAAACAAAATGTTCTTGAAATTGACTCTCATCTTTGATGCAAATTCAAGAACGTAAATTATACACTCAGACTTGCTTTCAGAATAATGAATTTCACGAAAAACGTGAAATTTCAGGATAAAGCCAACCACAGCAGTCGTCTAACTCGGCACTGGTATATTGTGCGTGGGCGAGTAAATCAATACATGCCAGGCAAATGTAAATATCTCTTTTATCATAAATTATTTTAAAAAAAACATTAATAATAAACCAATGTTTATGAGACTTGATATTTTAAAAAGGTGTTTTACATTCATTGTTTATTCGATTGGATCAATGACGGATCAATATTTAAAATCACCACATTTTGCATTAGTTCTCAACCAACAAACCTGACAAAGGTTTCACCAGCCACATGCAGAGTGGGCGTAATTGTACGTGATCAAATATCTTTAGATTTGCATATACCACTGGTAAAGTTTTGATTTCCTTTCCAGGACTTAATAATGTTTGCAAAATCATTCGTCAACACTGAAAAATTAGTTTCATGTTCAATCTAAAGCCAAGAGGATCAAAACATATGAAGTATACGTACTTTTTGTCACTTCTTCACTGAAAAACATGTCAAGATAGATAAAAGTACAGTTACAGTGTTTTAACCGCATACATGCGCTAATGCCAAAGACTAATTGGGAACAAAGGTCGACATGCGATTCAAAGCTTTTAATCAGTGCTACAGTCGACTAGATCGAAGCCTAATATCGAATAGCTGATCATTTTCAAACAACTGTACTGTCGCAGATTCAATTTTTAATAGAAAGCAGAATACAAGGAACAACTGACAACACCTGGTAGAAATTTCGATTTTTCTGTCGTTGTTATAGACAGATCGCTTAAATCTCAGGTACCACCTTCATTCTAGAGTTCATTGAAAATACCTTCAAAATGACATACTGATAGTTATTTAACGATTCATACATGAGAGCAAATAGTTTATTATAATAAGCACTGATCATGATAGGCACTAAGTTGATTTTGAACTCATTGTGCCACTCTGTAACTGGATTTGTCAACTTATCAGCCCTTCGAATAGTTCATAATTGACTATTATTTGGCCGTTAATTCTAAGTTAGAATGAGTCTGATGTTGGCTGGTTGGTAGATGACGCTGATATCGCAAACTATCTCAGAAATGCCCATGCATTTATACAAGTTTATCAAACTGGGAAGAACTTAACTACTTCCTGTCTGTTTCATTTTCCACAAGATTGCCCGAACTACCTGTAATAAAACTGATGTTCAATTTGTGTCAGCCTGACGATCGATGAGATAGCCGAATAACATCGATAACCATTTCACGCAATGTTTGACAGTATGTAATGACGCTTTGATATTTATATTAAGAAAAGTTCAATACAAGTGATCTTATCCGTAATAGAAAGTATAATCTAATAATATTGTCTAGTTAACATTAGAATGACAGAGGTGAATTTATGACCTTTAACAAATTTCTTGTCTGGAATGTTGATCAAGTGTTTTATATTCCTCAGAAATTGAATATCGACCAGAAAATCAAATACATCAAATCTGTTGGAAACATCTTCTATGTGCTGCATGTAACTCCCACTGCATGCATTTACGACGTGCTGTTGCTTCAAAATTAACTGAAGTTTTATATTAGAAGATATCAGTTTGCCATTAGATATAAGCCACCTTAAATTGCAAACAATCAGAATAAATGCAAATCTAAAAGTTTCGTTTGCTTTAGGCTCATCCTGACGGTTGGAAATCGGAAAATAACTAGCAAAAGCATCAGCTGACTCTCAGTGTAAAGTTTGGTCTAATCACTTTAACTGAACATTGTGATTTTGTCAATTTAATTAAAGGTATAAAAAGTGACAACTGTATCAAAATGGCAAACAAAAAGTTCTGTGAAATAAAAAAAATAGTTAATCTATTTCAGACTCTTGCGATGAAATAGAATTTGATTTATTAATTCTGCAATTTATTGGCACGACCACGGAAATAGCATCATTTCAGAATTAAAATATCAAAGTTAAAGTGCATGGTTTCCTGAAGAATCGACAGCTCAGCGATTACTTTCCATTTATAGACCATTATAATAACACTGTCTATCATGGGAACATTGAGGTCTCTAAACATCACTATCTCTCGTTTTACTCCCACACATCCGACTGTCAGTTTTATCATACTCTCAACTTGTCCACTTATTCTATTACTCCTTTTATATTAGTATCAAAAATAGTTTTCAAACATTTACAAAATCAATAATAATCAAATCTATTTGATAAAATCAAGTTTTAAAACATGAATGGCTTTAATTTGGTGGTCAGACAAAAATTTGACTTAAGATTGTATGATTACTTAAAATATAGGTAACAGATGGTTACAGAATAGTATTCTCGAGATCAAATCGGATCACAATCAACAAATGAAACGGAAATTTGAGTTTCACGAACTATTTTATTGCTTATATTGGTCTTTAAATGATCCCATGTTGTCAGATCGGATAATAAGATCATGTACAGCGGCAAATTGTAATTAACTGTTTTTAACCAAGTATTTAAATTTATGCATAATGACGAATGGTGTCGAATACAGTAACTTACTTATAGTACTACCTGTAGGAAATATGTTTGAAGACATCTTCAAAATTAGATACTTATATATCGATAGAAGTACAAATTATAGTGTGTGAAAACTTGGATGACATTTTATTGAAAGAGTGTCTTGAGGCAATGAAATATTAATGATAAAATGATTAATAAACTTGTTCATTACAATCTGCATGCTTTCAATTCATCACAATTTCTCTGATTTTCTTTTGAAATTCAACAACTGGATTGTTTTGATAAGTATCTGATCCAACCCTTGACATTTAAACATCCCATGCTTTCATCATACATAATGGATTATAATGGCTAATAACTTGTCGATTCTTGTTTCATAATGGACGCATTGGGTGATAAAAAGATTATTGTTGTTTTAAAATCAGTAATAATAATTTGTAATGATGGAAGAACAGCTGGTTGTCAAGGTAATTGAAACTTGTGGGCGTTAAAAGATGTAAGGGCCACTGTTGAGAATAAACTTGATAAGAACGAATCAAGTGATAATTCTGATCTCGTTGTCGCCTACACTTCAAATATTGTTACAGACCTGAAACACTGTTGTCACTTGAAATAAGAAACAAGTCTGGTAAAAAAATATTCTGATATTGTAAATGTTAGAGAAAAATGTCAAAGGTAGATTTGGGTACAATTAACAATTAAACACCTCTAAAGAGTGCAGATTCTTACTATTATTGGTAACATGTTTGTTTCGTTTCTCATTGAATAACTGTAATTAACTATTTAATTAGAAACCGGTTAAATTTAATCGTAACCACAAACATATGGGACAGTATGGGTAAAACCATTAATCACGGTGTTTTGAAGACTTCTATTTTTACAAATATAGAAACTACTTACATTTAATTGGTATTTAGGGTGATGTTTTCTCTCATAATTCTCTGTAAAGTGTGATTTAGATATCTGTTTATCTGGTGCACTGTTTGTCCGGAATAATTTTCGAGACAATTTCAATTTGTGTTTGTGGTGATTTGAATAAGAATGTTTATCTGTAAAAGATGTATCGGGAGTCTGTTTAGCTTGATGAGAATTTAATATACGGTTTGCTGGCACGATTTTCTCAACTAAATCATTTTCACGTTTTATAACGGCCTGGAGATGTTTATGTAACTTCGCATCTTGTAAGTCAACATTCTGTACTTCCTCGTTTATTTGATTGAATTTTCTTGGCTCATTACAACTTCCACCATTCAAGCTAGTATAATTCAATTTCTGACTTCGAGTTTCTTGGCTAATATTGTTATTATCACTTTTACACGCTACGTATGGTAAACTTAATCTGGATGGTAGGACAGAGATTTCATCCTCTCTTAAGGAATTAGTCGTTAAGTTTGAAGCTAATGGGAAGTTCATCCTCTTACTCTCATTTTCAGGAAATGTTCCATCAATAAAATGAGTGAAGTTTTGTGTATCGTTGTGCTTTAAACTGTCTGTATCAAGTTTGTCACATTGTGCATTACAATTATCCAAAATGACATCCTCTGGGTCTGAAAGTAACGTCACTTCCCGATTTAAAGATATACAGTCACGATTGACTGTCGTGTTATGAGGTGACAGTATGTCTTCACTTACAGATTCCACAAGCGATTTGTTTCCATTTAAAATTCTACTTAAAATACCATTAATTTGTTCAGATGTTTTGTCTTTGAGTAATTTAACAATTTGACTGAAAAAAAACGAAGATAATGAACGAAGTTTCTGTCCAAACTTTTTATACTGGATAGAGCTCTTTGCTATGATCATTTATTTTTACCTAGGGATTGGAAGAGCAAACAGTTAACTAGTGACATTAACATGGATTTTATTGAAGCATCTGAATTGTAACAAAAACTGCGTTCTATAAGAATTTGAAGCGAAATAAATATAAAACTGTAATAAAATTAAAAAGCTAACCAACCTAAAGATGTGAGTATTTTCTGTATTTGGAAGTTGTTGAATTGAAGACTGAGTATGTTGACTATAAATAGATTGTAATACATCTTGGTGAGACCAGATTGATTGTAAAACACCAGTTTGATCTGTTAATTCTTCAACGATTTGTTGTAATCTTCTGATACAGTCTGTTGTGCTGTTAAATAAAATAGCAGTCACTTCAATGGTTGACAAAGAATCTCAATTTGATTTCCTGATTCCACTAATTTTTACTAAGAGTTTCTATTTTTGTGTTCTAAGTTTAAAGCGGTCACTGTCACAGTCCGACAGGTCAGCAATCGGTCGAGAGTGTATTCAATCAAAAATGACAAGAACACAGGTTTTATTGGACCGATTTGGAGTGCCAATGTCATTATGTCGTTTTTAATATCTATTCTTAAAGGCCAAAACTTACCCAAAACTAGTGCCATTTTGATTATTCTGGCATATAACTCTATTTAATTCTTCCTTCAGTTCTGACAATTCACCTCGGCCTCTAGTTTGATTTCCAGACTTTTCTTTATCAGTTCCTGACTTCAACTGTAATTATACAAGATTTCCAAACAAATGATAACACTGTCTTAAATAACGGGATAATCTCTAACCGTACTATGGCTAATAGTAATAGGCTTAGCAGTGTTCAAAATAATTATAAACAGGGCAATACAAGTTTAGATTTTTTTTAAAGTTAGCCCTTCTAGTACGAGGTATTGTATATATATCATATTCTACACCTTATTGGTCCTATGAAGGCACAATGATTGACAAAAAAAATACAAGATGGTTTTAGTCAATATGAAATTAAAAAGATAGTTTCCTGCAAGACTGAAATTAATCGGAAAGTTACTTTCCTAATGTCATGTTAATGGAAGATAAAGGAAAGCTGTGTTAGTGAAAAACTAGGAAATACTTGTTAATTAATGTATATGTGACAATGTGACGCTCATCACGAAATGTGACAATATTTTTTATTTTGTAATCAAGTACATCTCAATAATCCTTGCAGTGACATTGACAAGATGTTTTCATTTCCATTCCAATGCCAAGAGGTAGAAAAATGTTTTTTACATCGTAAAATGAAACTTTCATTAAAATTGAAGTCGAATTAAAATGCTGCCTTTTAAGTGAATTGTAACGTATGACGTTGATGATTGTATACGAACAGTAATCTAAAATGAAATTATGTTAAATGTAAAATCACATGTTATAACGAAAATAACACTAAAGGAAAATATTCCTTTAATGGAAATTTACAATAGGTCAGATGTAAAAGGAAGGTGGCATAAAAGACAGATGATAACAAATGGCAACCATCAAGTTAGTCTTCTTGTTTGAAAGTCAACAGGAAACCATGTTATCTGTCATTGTCAGACAAGACATTGTAATATATAGATAATATTCTCTAGACTCTAATTAACAGTCTCGTAAAAAGATGGCTAGAGAAACCCGAAACATTTGATAATTGTGTTAGGTTTGGTGTAGGCGTAGTGAAGTCTAAATTTAACAATTACCAGTAAGAAACACAGGGTGCCTTTGAGAACCATTTGGTAGGGAAACGTTCACAGTGTTAATGGACTATTGTCCTTAGTTTCAATCCAAACGACAAATTGATCAATAGATCATAATCATTTACAATATTTCCGTGATAAGTAATAACAACTCTTCGAATAGATGCTGAGTTGATAAACCTAGTCCCATAGTACCTGGAAATAGGGGCTTTGACAGAGAAATCTTGATTCGGTGCTTTTTAAATTAAACTCTAATTTCTTGTTTAAATTACAAAAGTCTGTTATTACTAATCACTGAAGCTGACAAAGTCAATTTCCATAGTATCATATATCTAATAGTATGTATGGTGAATCTATTTTCATGTTCCATTGAATATCATTATGACTAAAGTTCCAACATATTAGGTTGCAATATACTAATGATCTTCTACCAATCCTACACATACAGTATTTGATTTTCTAATGTTAATGTGTGTTCCACAGGAGGTTCAAATCTTGTTTCTCAATCCTACATAGCAGTTGTTAGTATATAGTTGTTGTTTACTTCATCAGGGAGTAATTCATAACCACCGAAATGACATTCCTGGTTGGGAAGAAGGTAAAGGATAATGTGGGTGGTGAAAAATTATTTTTGGTAAACGGAAATGTTTTGCTTGTCAGAAATTCTAATAATAAGATTTATGAGATATAAAGAAACACCTTACCTATCCGTTCGACCAATCAGACGTTAGTTTCAGAAACAGGAATATTTTTATCTTTTAATCAGTAATAGTGTTCACAACTCTATTAGAGCCTTCAAATCCACGTGTATCCATAATTATTCACGTTTGAAAAACATATATAGGAATGGACAGTGAAATTTCTATTTTGAGGTATATTTGAAGGGATTATGCGATTTTAAAGCGTTATAGTACTTCTTAAGACTATTAAAGCACAATAAATGCCCGAAAATGCCGACTGTTCCCCTTTAAGTCCGTTGCTCGATAGTGTCAAATGGTGGGGAATATAATTTACGGTTGAGGAGTACAGATTGAAACTGAATGTCATGGGAAATATTGCATGAAAATATATGGACGCAATCATTCAGGTTTATCTTCAAAATCTCCAATTTACCTGTCTCATTAATTCTTCTAATCTGTTCAGATACGCTTCTCTCCTGAAATATTAATCATCTGTTACGAAAATGGTTTTAGGTCAATCTGTATTATCAACAGGGTAATTACACTCTCACTTGAAGAACAAGATAGTCTTTAAAGATCAAACTCGTAGGCAGAAATTTGCAAAACCTGAACGTGATGTCGAAAAGTAGAACATGTAAGCAAAACTCGCACATATTGGATACTCTCCATTGCCTTACTATGACTATATTCTATGGTTTTGCAGACAAATATGTTTGAGTATGATCGCATAAACATATGAAGAGACACCATCGATAAATAAAAGTTTTGTTTTCCCCTAGAATGACGTGTATTAGTACCGTGATGGGTTCACATTAGATTTTTCAATTATTGTTCAATAGAACTACACTTACCTCTGATAGAAGACTTGAGTGTTTACATAGCTATATAATAATGTTTGTGAAAGTTGGAGTATTAATAAATAATGAGCACAATGTTGGTTATTATTGTCTCGGGCTATTTCCAGTATTGTTTGACCATTATTTTCAGTTGACCATACATTAACACCATATTCTATCAGAATCTACAATTACATTTATAAATCAGTCTGTTAGTTTAATATTAGATCAAGGTATACAACCCTTTGTTAATAAAATCATTAATTCAAGCTTGAATCGAAAACTAAAAGTCACAAAGAACATCAAGACTATTTAATATCAATTAATTCACAATTACTGCTTAAATTATCGAAGCAGGAAATAATCACCCGATGCCACTCCAGAACTGGGTAACAGCAGTCCTATAGGAATGATTTTTATGAAAGGCTGTGTGACAAGTTATAATATTCACGCTAATCCATTTTCAGAATGATGGTACTATTTAGCAGGTTGAACTTTGTAATAACAGTAAAGAAAGGCATCTCCGTATAATTTAAAAATTCAAATTCAACTGCCTTCAATTTGGTAGTTGTTTAGTTGGGATTTTCATTCGTGTGCTTTGACTAGATAAAACACGTCTTTTGCACATTGCACATCAGAGAATGTTTCCCTTTGATGTTGAAATTAATAAAGAACCAAACAGATTGAATGACTTGATGCAAATTACATTAGTTTTAACTTCACTATTTGTCTAAAATCGGATATCATATATAAAAATCATAGAACAACACTATTATAACTTGTAATTTCAGTAAGAATACGAGGGTAAACAAAATCTGATTTAGTTTCAATAAGTTATGTTGCGAAATAATATACTGTTTGGAAGAATGCAAACTTAAGACTGATGTACTGGTAGACATACCGCTAATAATTGACATTGAGCTATATAAGCAATTTTGCAATAAAGTATATCGATTTTTATCACCCAATAAATCATCTGAGTAACCTTTCAAATGAATAACTCGATTGCCCACAAGAAATAGGTATGAGTTATTTCTGAATTTCGTGTAGTTCAGACGTTGTAAACTGGAAGCTATAAAAGTCCTGAATGTCCTTTGAAACGTGACACAGTCTTGGCATTGGCAAAACAAATAATTAAAAATGTATTTGTTTAATCATTATTGTCGTTTATCCTTGTCCATCCGAGACACACTAATTAAGATCATCAAGGTAGATGAGCAGTAAGAAGTCAGACAACTGTTTTACTAAGAAATGATAGAGGCGCTTTTTAACAAGCAAAGATCTATGATTGAACCAATTATTCTTTTATTCCCTATTTCCAATTATATATTTGTCTTAGAAATAACAAGAGACATCAATCTTAGTAAACTAACCATTTGTAACTGACAAAATATATGTCAACTAAAAAACAAGACACGTGGCACGAATCTAACCCTGGTGGTCGCCGAGTTTCACCTCCTATACTTGAAGAAAATGGTCAACGTCTTGCAAAGTAGAGTGAGGAAACGTCTGTAGGCCTAAGGATAGAAGCACTAACCCGCCTACTGTTTTCGGTTTAGTACTCATCTTTATTTAGTGCATTTAAAGCCAGTGTTATCGGCTGATTATGTACCTATATGAATAAACCTTTAATCCGACTAGTAGGTTAAATTTGTAACATCTGAAAAGAACATTCCCTGATTTAGTGGCTTAAGATAGAAAAATGCCAATTCTATATGATTCACATAGTCGTGACATTTGTGTTTTGTGGCTTCTCTTTTTCAACAAAGTACACAAACATGTTGGATTCCTTCAATTTACAATAGACTAGAAAGACCAGAGATATAGCTTTTTTCAGAATATCAGAATTCCACATGAATCGTAGGAATTACCGAAAAATTGTTTTCATATTACATATTATTTCTAAAAAGTAAATGTATTTTGATGTTCAAGATGTCCTTGCTTTGTCTTGTGTAATTGAAAGTGGGTTGCCATTAAATTTTGAAGACGATATTTTTAGGTTCTGTTTCAGAACAGTTTATGTACTTACAACTGTTTATTTTTCATAATAACGCTATAGAACGACTGACATTGACATTGTGTCATCTTTTCATCTAGTTAATAACTTGAATATGACAGAAACATATCTCAATGGAAAAGATGTCATTGATGTATACCCGTGATTCGTATACAGAATCCATCATCTGGCCTGTTACATATTCCCTTAATTTGAACTAAATAAGAGCGAGAAGCCAACAGCGAGAACATCATTCAGTATAACAAGATCTCAGGCTCAAATCTAATAAACAAGAGGTCATCTAAAACTGTAGATTTGTTCACCGAATGCAGAACACCGAGGCGTGAACGTGAGAGCCACCTGCTCAACTTTGTCCCAGTGTTTTTTATCATGACGCGTGAGTTGACGCGCTAAAAATGATGTTACCGAACAAATTTTTACTGTGCTATAAAAAAAAGAGAGTACATAACATACATATGTATGTCGAAACAAGTTAAACACATTTTTAATTTGTCCTTAATATGGTGATGTAGACCATAAATTTTTTTATTTCTTTCTTAGTATTTTGAATTATATAACTCAGAAGTTTGGAAGTTAATAATCTACTCATAGACTAGCTGAAATATTCTCTTATGAAAAACTAATATTAATATATTTAGTAACCATTTCTGTAAACAACTAATAGTGCCATAATAAGCAAGTAAACATACCTGTAAACGACTAATATTACCATATTTAGCAGGTAAACATACCTGTAAACAACTAATAGTGCTATAATAATCAAGTTACCATACCTGTAAACAACTAATATTACCATATTTAGCAAGTAAATATACCGGTAAACAACTAATATTACTATATTAAGCAAGTAACCATACCTGTAAAAAACTAATATTACCATAGTTGGTAAGTAAACATACCTGTAAACAACTAATATTATCACATTTAACAGGTAAACATACCTGTAAACAACTAATAGTACCATATTTAACAAGTTAAGAAGTAAACGTACCGGTAAACAACTAATATTATCACATTTAGCAAGTAAACATATCAGTAAACAACTAATATTACCATATTTAGCAAGTAAACATACCTGTAAACAACTAATATTACCATAGTTAACAAGTTAACAAGTAAACATACCGGTAAACAACTAATATTATCACATTTAGTAAGTAAACATACCTGTAAACAACTAATAGTACCATATTTAGCATGTAAACATACCTGTAAACAATTAATATTACCATATTTAGCAAACAAACATACCGATAAAGAACTTATATTATCACATTTAGCAAGTAAACATACCTGTAAACAGCTAATATTACCATATTTAGCAGCTAACTGGCTTATGCGTTCCAATACTGCCTCCTCCATAGTTCTACAGTTTTCAACAATAACTACAAAACATTGGACCTACAAATAGCAACAAACTGACAAACAAATTTTATCCAAGAATGGGTTTGTTACATTTTTAGAAAAAAACTAAATATGCCTTTTGGAACGCACTAATGAGGACTAGAATGGTAGTAATATAATCTTTAAGCCTTAAGGACGGGCAATATAATATTTTGACTAAAAATTGACTACAAATATTTTTTAATATTTCATTACCGATACCTTGTCTGATTTTATAGCTTCTTCTGCCAGTAAAATTACATACTGATCTTGTTGAGATATAGAGGACATCATCATTTCTAAACAGTCTACCTTGCTGTTCTGAAAGAGCAATACGGTTGTTTTTGCATGTCTTATTTTGCTTCTTTTCAATATGCTTGTAAAATCAAAGTGGTAAGGGGGGCCCGCCCTCCGGCTCCACCACTGGGACGAGATTCTACTAGAAAAATTGTCATTTACCAACTCTTTTCTCATATCTAGGAACCTTTAATGTTGACTGCCTGAAGCACACGTGGAGTTGTTCTGTAACAGAACCTGCATTATTGTCAGGGTAAGCGGGGGAAAGCGCCCCTGGCGCATATGTTAGCGTTTAAGCTTGTGATATATAACGTATCTTTATTGACTGCAAAACAATTTATTTATGCATAGAATTGATGATTCAAAATATTATCAAATGGACTCAAGATGGGTAGAGTAGCAAGGGATGACATACCTGAATTGCTAATTGTGGTGGAATTAGCCCACGGCTGTTTCTCATAAAGAGCAACTCTGGGAGATTAGAGACAACTATCTCAGCACACTGGGGGTGATTCTCCAGTACGCATTGATGTAAAATGTTGTTCCTTGATTCACTGGATATCAAAACATCGCAACTGTATTTAAGTAACTCCATGTTCTGAATGTAAAATACTGCAGAATGAAATGGGATTTTTAAATCTGGGGAAAATGGTCAGAGCACAATCATGTAGGTATTATTAATGGGAGGTAACTCTAATAAATTTTACTACTTTCAGATGAAATCAATGAATGGGTACCTTTTGAATATATTAACTGAACTAAATTTTACAGTATTTTACAATATGACTACAAAAACAGTGGATTCATAGCAAATAATCTTGATTTTTATAATTGATGGTAAATTTAGATGTCTTCATTGTTCATTTTTCAAAATATAAACCAACAGCAATATATTTCCTATACTATTAGATGACATTAAGCTCTTTAGCAGCTGACATAATAACCAGATCAACTTGGCTCAAGTCAATAGACCTAACTTTAATTATGTTACAATACATGTATATTAGATTACCAATTCGCTTAAACGATTCTGTCTAATAAGATTTGAAATTCTTTCAAAAGGTTGATATTGTGTTGGTAAAACATAATCATCTTCATCGGATATATCTTCATTCAGAATATCTTGTGATGGAAGTGAATTCAGCAACGCAGTCTTTGGTATGCACGATTTCATTTCAAAATATATGTTTTCTTTTTCTGAAATGCAAGAATTTTGAAAATATGTAACTGCTACAAAGAAATCTGATTACAGAACGATTAGACATTCGCAATATTTTACAATAATCATGTGTGAAATAGAACTTCATGCTTCTTAGACTGCTCTTTTTAGAACAATGGTTTGTTTTCCTAGTAACATAGGAAAATTATATCCTAATTCAGCACTTAAAATATATTTCAGCAGTTTCAGTGATTCGTGATCATAATTTTTTTCAGCGTCTCCTAAACATATTGGGACTGGACAAAGACCAACTCGCTTGTGATATAAAGAAATTAGCTTGCTGTTTTCTTAATGTTTTCGTACCAGCGCCATTACATGTTATTGTGGTCTTGTAAAGTCCCTATGTCTATTTCACATAACTTCCCTGTGGTCTCAGTTATTGACCTTCACCTTGATCAATAAACTGCCGCAGCTAAAACCTAAAACCTACAATAACCTCCAAGAATACCAACCTTTGTGATATTTTGTTTCCTTAACATAGTGTGACTTCGTGGTATCTTTGGATTTCCTTTTAAATAAGTCACTTATGTGTTTTCTACCATTTTGCTTGTGACTCCCTCCAGATCTTATTGGTTCATCCTGTTTCATGTGTCTGCTCTATAAAAAAAAGTTTATAGTGAATTTAATACCATATCGCTATATTTTAAAATATCGTCCGAAGATTTGTCATCTAAAATAATGAAAATAATCGTCAAATAGTTCTAAAATATGACCAACTATAATATTTTATTCAACAGATAGTTTATTGACGATTGAAGATTTAAGAATGCGTCCCAAAAACAGGTATGGTCAGATTTGTCGGGTGAATTAGCACCCAGCCAATTACTTTTGCATCAGAAGACTTGGTTGAATTTGTGCTTTAATAAAATAGGTAATGTGATGGGCGTCGATAGCTGGTCAGTACATGTTCCTGATGCCACTCTGCGACTGGATTTCACCAATTTCTCCACACTTTCAGAGAGTTCACATAGCTAATTTTGCTATTTGGATTGCTTGTTATTCAGTTACATGCGATCATGCAATCTAAAACATTATAATACTCGAAGGTGAACCCGAACCAACAATATTGTAAATGTTTACCGTTGTCTCTGTATCACTAACAAAACATTCTGATATAGAATCATCAATCTGGAAATCTCGCACATAATTATCTAAATCATCAGATGAGCGTATTGATAGGTCGTCCACTAAACTCTCTTTAAATCGTTTTTGAAGGGATAACTTTGTAAGATCATCTGGAATGGAAAATATTGCTTGTAGTTCAAGCCAAAGTTGTATGATATATCGGACACGTGTCTAACTTTTTCTCAGTGAATATTGGTCTTTATTGACGTTGATTCTATAAAAGATGTACTTATGATGTCAAGTTGATTCGTCACAAAAGTTTCACAATTTATAATTAGTATCAGTTGTGGAGTAGAGAGAATTCTGTCGTGGATAAGGCCTGTTAGACACTCGCAAAAAGGTCCTTAAAATTTGGGCTAGATCAAATATTATTCGTACCACTTGAAAGAAAGATTATTTTCGTTTATACTTCTCAGAGAGTAAGACTAAATATTGGTCAATATCAGACAAATGCTTCTGTATTATGCCCATCAGACACGCCAAAATATTGACCCAGTCCTATAGCCAAATTGACCAGATAAAACATGAAATATTCTGAAAAATACTTTGAATGAATGATGAATAAGTTACATGAAGACCCTGGTCAGACATTGACAACCGAAAAAGGACCTAATATTCGGGCTAGATCAAACCACCTCCAGACTAACACCCAAACTTGACAATGATCATTGCCTGTACAATGTCGGCAGCAACAGTTAAATAGATACAAAACACATCACATTCTCCAATGCCTTTGTTAATGCCCCCCCCCCCCCCACCCTATCGTTTTTAAAAAACCACACCAACCTGTTAAAAAAAATTATGTAAAGTTTTATTTAGGATTGAATTTTAATCAGTATCGTATGAAAAATCATCAAACCTCAAACCATTGTTTTCATAGCTTGGGTGTGTTCAGGGGTTAAGTTTCAAAGTTTTACTTCGTAGGTCAACTGAAGTCAGTTTTCAAGCGGCGGTCCAAGGCTATACAGAACCTCTTGATACTTGTATTGGACGAGACTTCAGCTCTTAAAATGCATGTTATTCTTTTTTTTAGCATGCTTTCACATACTGCAATGTTATCTATATTATCGTAAAAATTGCAACATGGTCGTGGTCATCGTTACTCAAAATTTCATTTTCTATTTTCCCTGTACTCTCATCGAATGTGTTGTTGTATTTTGCAGGTTGCCATTTTGAAAGAGGACTTAAATCGACAATGTATTCTAGAACTGAATAGCTGATCAGATTTGGTCTAGAAGTCATGACAGCTCTCTGATTGAGGACACCCAAGTCGACTTAAACCTTATGGAGGGGGATCGTTGCCAGAAGTATTCACAAGGTACCACAGTTACTAGGTGAATAGTCAACCTATGTTTGGTAAGTGGAAAGTATAATATAAACTTATATGGTTATGAATTGTTTGTATTTAAAATGAAAGAAGCGTATTCAGATGTACCTCCTTTAATGCAACTAGACCTGAAATGTCTCGGGTTTCATTTCGCAAGTACATATGTGTCCTTCATATGAAATTTCTTCCTTGGAATGTGTACGATTCTGACTATCGGAATATGAATGCAACACTTCATTATCTTAAAGGCAGTGTGCAAAATTTTTTTCAACCTAATCTAATGACCTTTTATTTAGATATATTATGTCCGGTCCAGCTTCGTTTTTCCTGTCAAAAGAATAATCAACAAAATTATATGTTAAATCTTTATGTTACACGATTCTTAAAAGTTATCATTTCTTTCAGATTTCTAATCTATAATCCATATTAAAACTAAGTAGCGGAAGTTGAAATGGTTTAATTAAAAGCTTTATAAGGAAGGATGGCTCCAGTTATTTGTTTCTGGATGTCCTAACAAAACGTCTTATGGTTGATTCGTGTGTTTTATTTTATTATATCTCCTTTGAATGGGTTTACAATAGGAAGGCTTATTGGTCTTTTCTATTACGGAGATAGTACAAGTCAGCTGCATGAGCTTGAGGTTCTGCTCGAAAGTTCCGTTCCTGACGACAATGTGCAAACAATCAATCCGTATCTTAGGTCGGAAAGCTGAACCAGATTGGTATGTCCTGGAAATTGGGAGATTCCTGTTGGCACGAGTTTGGTGTTCGTGGTGACAGGATTGAGTAGATACCTTGACGTAAGGTCTATAAATGTTAGGTGTATTTTTGGCTATATATTGGTGTTTGGTAAGTCATCATCTGACAGTCAGACCAGTTCCGATGTTGCTATCCCTTACACCCTGCCACACTCCTTTCCCTCTCGAGAAAATGGCGTAACTGTCTCTTTAAAACGTCATCGATAACAAACAAAAAATCAGTAATCAGTCATCTGGCATGCTATAAAGCTGCAAGAAAGCATCACTACTAAAATAAGATTATAGGGTATCAACTCGCGTCGCTCTGGTGAAGCTTGCCCTTTAACACTCCCAGAATCAGTTTTCTCTTAAGTTTGTGTTATGTTTCTGGTTATACATCATAGTCATTTAGATTGCTTACCAATGAATTATTTCTATTAGATTCGTTTTTCTAAAGTCTGGTAAGACCATGTTAGAGACAGTGGCGGATTACCCTATAGGCAAACTTGGCAGCTGCCTTTCGGCCCATGACAAATGTAATAGTGAAAATTATCAGCCGATGACACATTTCTTCACATAAAACATATTAAACTTCCTTAATTACACTATTCCCGCAACCTTAGCACCTACAGGGATAAACAAATAGTTCTCATATTTAAGTCTACTCTTACTCTTTAATCCATTTTGTTGCCATTCTTTAATGTTTCTGTGAACTATATAATTTTTTAGTTTATTATCTTCCTTGAAAAAATAACCAGCTGAATGTGTCATTTCTTGTCAGATTAGTGCTGTTCTTCGTAGAGATAGAACCTTTCGCGTCACTGGTTAGGGATAATACAAGTGATGTTAGAGATACGAGTGTTGGGTTGTGTAAGGTTCTAAATTGTTATCCCCAGAATATTTTGAGATGTGTATGAGATGGTATTGACTGCCTTTTTCTTAGATACATGATACGTGATACATTTTCATTTTGGCAAACACTTTTTTATTTTGACTATTTTATATCAGGATAATGACTTGACTTCAATTTAGATATTTTTATAATTAGAAATATTAAAGCAGAACTTGGATCATTTTGGATCTTCAGACCACTGACCTATTTTCACCCGGCAACTAGGGCCTATTATAATTGTGTGTTACTGTATCTTATTTATATGATCGTTTGTTGCTCTTGCTTTGTGTTGATATTTAACTGACAGACTCTTTTCGACCTCCTTTTCAATTATTGCAATGTGGTGTAATTGTTAATCAGAAATTCTACAAATCCTCACACAGTTCTATCCCCTTGCAGGGCACATAGCGTCAACATGTGTAGATTCTGAAACCTACTAATGGAACTACCTATACTATGTAAACTGCTACTTTAAAATATTGAATTATCACATGAACAAAAACATTCTTGTGGTGTTGCGTGTTTCTTATCTGTTTTAGCTGTGACATGGTACAGGCAGGGACAATTCCGAGACCACAATCGGCACTGAGAGGTCAGGTTTTGGGTGTGTTTTTCTGGTTTCCAAATGCAGCGTTTAAATCTATGGATCTGTTGTGGTGTTTTATAGACCTTGCATATTATGCTTTGTTTTACAACTATAAAACCATCGAGTCAGGCTTGACAAGGGTCATTATGTACTTTTAAGAAATTCAAAAGTATCTTGTCAATTTGACCGTAGCACTGAGCGTTTCAGAATAATTCAGAATTATTCAGATGGTTATTAGTCTGGTATGGACCAGAGATGTGTCCAAAAAAAAACTTTGTTTCAATTGGGCGCAAAATTTTGGGTGCAGTGGGCCTAGTACTTTATGTCCTGTCAGTATCTATATTCACTCGGCAATTGGTGTCCACTACGTATAATCAAACTACCCCTTGCATATTATGCTTTGTTTTACAACTATAAAACCATCGAGTCAGGCTTGACATATTTTCAAATTCCCTAAACTTTGGGGGAATGATTGTTCGGGGGTCGAAAGATTTAAGATAAAAACAATACGACATGTACATGCATGAAATGTTACCCTAGCGATGTTGTTAACAAATACTCACCTAAAATTGCCTCAGGATCCATTTTGTCAAACTGTTACAAGATTTACAAGTTTAACCACATACCTCACTGTCTCTTCTTCAATTAATTTTAAAAAAAATGTTTCTTACATTACTTTCTTGTGTTGTTGGAGAATATAATATGGAATATGAGATACAATTCACAAAATAACCAATATTGTATCCCAAATGTTGAATCGAAGGATTCTAAAAGATGTCTCCTTGGTGCGTTTTCCTTTTAACGGTACTATGTATCTTTCAAAAATATATAAGCTAACATGTTATTTAGTGATGTTATCAGTATCATACCAATACTTACCAATCCTACTTTAGTTTCAGAAACATTTTAGCTAAGCTAATGTGTAATAATGTTTATAGTTCACCGTCGAAATTTGAGCCTTCAAATCCATGTGTGTCCAGAACTATCCGCGTTTGAATGTTAAAAACTGGTATATAGAAAAGACATAGAAATAGTGAGTAAAATTCCTAGTTCGAATTATTTTTTAAGGCCTACTCAATCAATCCCCCAAATGATTCATCTGTCCCTTTAATATCATCTGCAATATGTCCTCTCAAAAAACGCAACTCCTTCAAATTGATGTACACACTAGTCTGAATCTATTATAATCTTCAACCTAGCTTAACCACTTCCATGCAACACTTTTCACAAAATTTGTAACATTTTCCAAATTTCTGTCTGTAGAGCCAATAGCAATCCAGCGTATTTCAAAATTTAACATTGTAAAGAAAGTAACAGTGAATGTTTAAGATGAATCATTATTAGACAATCATTTACAGACTTTAACTTTATAACCTTGATTTTTTTCACACAAGAAACTAAAGATTTGTTTCTAGTAAAATAACACGTTTTCTAGTTTCTACACATGATTGATGAGCAGATCAACCAGCCGTGATTTTCAGTTTATCTCTTTGCAAATACTAAGTCTCCAATTTTCTAATCTTATTATAGACACATTAAACTTGAAATTATAATTTGTATTTTTGTATTTCAATATAACTTTGAATTGATTGTGAGAAATCACATTATTTCATTCTTTGATCCGTGACATACCTAGTCTTGGTTATCAAGACATGACATTATCAACTTACAACATTCATTATAGTGTCAAGTGTCATGACAAACTTGACTTGTTTTCCTTCAAGTGTATTTAATGTGGATTGATTATAAGGGTTGCCCTGTCTATTCAAGTATCAAGTATTTAAGATCTGAATTCATACGATACTTTATTTTATAAAAGATTACCACCTTACTATCCTCATTCAATACTAAATACCTATACTACCATGTTTTGTATGTATTAAGGTGGGACGCAGAGTCGAATTTCAAATTGATTACTAGAACATAATAACAAAATATGTCCTCTATGGTAACAACTTGTGCATTACTTAATATATGACAACGAAGCCAGGTATTTCATGTTGAAAACAAGAAAGTTTGTTTGTCTCGGTAGTTATTAAAAATAAGAGAGAGAGACCTAAAACAGTTTAATATCCGATTCCACAACCTTTTTTCCTACATTGGAACCATGTCCAGGCATATTTTTGTACTTGTATTGAATCTAAACTTGACAGCAATACGTGGCGAGAAGATTTATGCTCCAGTTACTGATTTATCATCTCATTCGGTGAGTCCACAGATTGTAATAGTAACTTCTCTACTGAAATTTGTTCGTGTGGAAATAGTCACATTGGTCCTGCTTGATGAAATATGAAAACAATTCATACAATTTATGTTAAGATTTGTTTATTCATATATTCACAATCAAATTATTTATTATCCTCATTCATTGGGTAAGTGAAAGTATATACAATTCTGTCTGATACGGCGGAGACAACAGGCAGGGTGACATCATGTCATAATGTTGAATTTATACTCGAATATAATTCAACGTCAGTCTACCAAATTCTTACTGTATATAATAAATTATTATTCTTCTTCATATTTTACCATCATTTATGTCATAAAACATACTAAAATGACAAAGACTTATAAATTTGGTTATTATGAATGAGAAAATAGGCATAAATTTATTTAGGTGTTTGAATAGTGAAAATAAGGAAAATGTACTTCCAAAGGAAAACAGTCATCTTACTCTTTTCTCCACCAGCCGATGACAATCAAATTCAGCTATCCGTATTACATCTCGGAAGCAAAAACCGATGTTCCTGCAAACGACCATAACCATAATACTCTTAGCAATTAAAAGTAATTCTTGTTTTGACATTAGGCCATGTCCTTGAGAATTCAACACGTACTCAACAGGCACTGTCAAAATTTATCATTCTTATTTCACTTAATCTACATAGAATGACGTGTATTTCAATTTTATTGTATACCTTTTTTGTCAGTTACAAATTGTTACACGTATAAAAAATAGTCAAATAGACCTATATATATGATGAATGGATGACATTTTGTTCATCTGATATAGATGATTCTGATAAAGTAATGTCTGATAGTGGAGTTGGCATTAAACATATCAATTTATCAATGACAAATCTCTCACGTATTTTAAGGTAATTACCTAATAATAAAAACGTTCTAGCATCACTTTCTAACAGGCCTCTAGTCAATTCACCCCATGCTATTATTAGAATCAAATGTCCAAAATGACGTGAATCGTACTTAGCATATTTAAAACTTTTCGTACAAATATGACTGTATATGAAATTCTTAGTTAATAAAAACAACGTACACTGACTGTGTCGAATATTATCCCTGATTTCATGAATAAGCATATCTGGTGTATTGTTCTCACAATTAGGAATGTAAATCCTGAATTTCCAATTTCTTTTAGTTAAACGAGGTATTAGGTTCCTTGTGACCCACCATCGGCACTTCGAGTCATTTTCGTCAAATATAATAACCATATCATACAAATAGTCATTTCTTATTACCACATTTTTAAAACAATGAAAATTTTCTATTTTCATTCTAGAATAGCCTAAAGCAATGATATTTTTTCTGTTTGAATAAATACAGATTGATATTAGTGCAATCAACACTAAGAAACACGAGGCCAAAATTCCCACTATGGCGCTTAATTGATGAGAATCATTAGAACACTGCAATTTACTTCTATCAAAACTCATGATATCAATTTCACCACATCGGACATGACGTCTATCAAAAACTCTACTCCTATGACCTTTGACCCAGTCAATCAGATCTATATTTTGACAATTACAGATCCACGGATTGTTTGATAGTATAATCCATCTGAAACCAACCATAACTGACAGTTCAGATATCGTTTCAGGCAAGAGAAAATGTAGTTTATTATTCTGAAGACTCAACAGTTTAAGATTTACAAGACCCTCTAAAAGGCCTGCAGGAATTGTTCTAATTCCATTGTTATCTAAATATAGTTCTTCTAGAAATCCAAGCTTATGAAAAGTATTTGATGCCAAGTTGATAATACTGTTATCACTGAGGTTTATCTTTTTAAGACTGAGCATGTTGGAGAAGAAATCGTCTGCTAGTCCTTGAAATTTACTAGAATTAAGATAAATTTCCTCCAGTGAAGAAAATTCCACTTTTGGCTTTGCTTGAAAAGCTGAATGTTCTAAATCATTTCCATCCAAATAGATTTCCTTTGAAGACATGGGTAAATCGGTTGGTATGGAGGTCAAATTACGTGAACAGATAACAGTTTCCGGAATCAGGTCAATTTCTCTTGTATAACATTTACACAAGTTGGTACAGTTTGGTATTTGACACAGGAAGTGTACAGATGGGACATCAGCTATTTTCATTAACCCTAATTTGGGATAGGTGAAGCAATTACGAATGATGTAATGGCTGGTGTGAACAGGAATATTGTTGACGACAACGAGTTTTTCTTTTAGCCATTTCATGTCACAGGTACAAACTACAGGATTATAAAGAAGATTGAAATCAGCAGAAGAGAAGAATGGTTGAAAATGGCTCAATTTGTTATTAGACAAATCAACCATTGTTAGTGAAGGAACGTGTTCGAAACTAGTGTCTGCCACGTGAACCAGTTGACAATATTGACAAACAAAGTTCTTTATGGTAGTCCTAGACATTCCGCCATCAAAAACATTGTAAATTGTCTCTATGGGATTATAAGATAAATCCAGATTGATGACTGAGTGTAAGAATCCACAAACACCAATATCTGAAATGTTAGTGACATTATTATGACTAAGGTCAAGTTTGTGAAACAATGGAGGCATGTCAAAGTCCTCACTCTTTAGAATTGTGTGGATTTCATTCTGTCGTAAGTCCAATAACTGAATATTGACGAGTTCATCAAATGATTTGGTGTCTAGTGTTGTTATCCTGTTAAAGCTTAAATCCAAAACTTCAAGTTGGGTCATTGCATCAAAAACATGCAATGGAATCCAAGTAATGTGGTTTCTGCGCAGCAAAAGTGTCTTTAAACCTTTTCCTACGGGAAGTTCCTTCAGCATATTAAAAGATAAATCCAAGACCACTAATTCCGCATGAAATGTTGTATTTTGAATGAATTCGAGATGATTTCGTGATAAATTGAGCACATTCAAACTCGTCAGATTTCCAAATAGTGCCTCTGGAATATTGGTAATATGGTTATTGTCAAGACGTAAAAGAAGAAGATTTTCAAGATTATCCAGGCCGATATTACCAATAGTTGAAATATGGTTGTAGTTTAGATGCAGTTCCTGTAGTGCTGTTAGATTCCCAAGCGTTGCGGGTTCTATTGCAGCAATCATGTTATTTCCCAGATCCAGATGAACAAGGTTATCTAAATCCTCAAACACAAGATCACTTAGTACTTCAATTAGATTCCAACTCAAATCCAAAAATACAAGATTGTTCAGTCCAGTGAAAGCACCATTTTCAATAAATCTTATATCATTATCACTTATGTCCAGATATTCGAGTTCTGTGTAGCTTTGATTGAAGAAAAACGCCGGTATTTGTTCCAGGTCATTATCCGAGAGATTCAGGTTTTTCATAGCAAAATGTGGCGAGCTAGAAAGTTGTAGATGTTCAAGTAAATTCTTAGAAATATCCAGATGGTGAATGTGGTCACATTTGGCAAACACTGCGAAATCCATGTACTGGAAACTATTTCCTCTCAGGAACAATTTTTCTAGTTTATGTAATCCATCACAGAAATCCTGTGATATCCTGGATATGAAGTTTTCTGATAGATCCAGATATTTTAAAGATGTGGCCCCATGGAACGGTGTTGGTGGAAGGTCGTGAAGTAGATTGCTGGTTAGATTTAAAAACTCAAGGTTAGGAATATTACGGAAAGATTGGTCAGCTATCTGTGATATATGAGACATGCTCAAATCGATCATCTTAACATTTAAAATTGTATCATCAACGCAAGAAAAGGCAGACCAAGGAAATATTTCCAATGATAAATGTTGAAGTAATATGATTTGAAGCTTAGATAAATTACAGAAAAGCCCAAGAGGCATATCTCGTAATGGATTGTTAGAAAGATCCAGATAGGATAAAGATTTTTGATTCTTAAAAAGACCCACTGGGATTTCTTTAAGCAGATTACTACCAAGGTCAACCACTTGTACATTGGACAATTGATAAAATACATTGTAGGAGATTGTATGAAGCTGACAGAAGTTAAAATCGTCCCTGTGTTTGCCTGGATGCTGGCTGGTAGTAATATTAGAATGTTTACAGTAACAGTTATGTTGATGTTCAGCTAGAAACGACTGGTCATGACATCTTACTGACACATATTTTATGTGTTCAGGATAATATTTCCATTTGCCAATTATGTTATAATGGGGCCAATTTTTCATACATATCAAATTATCAAGTACTCTATCTAAAATACATCCTGATTCCTTTTGATTTGGGAAATGAATAGATACCGCACTACCATTCGGCCATCTGACATCAAAAGATCGTTGTTGTGGCTTTGCTATCACCAACTCAAGAACACAATATACATTCAGCACTATGAAAATTAAGCTGAAATTCTCCATCTGAACCAGTTATAAAGAAATTCCCCGCATTCTGGGTGATTCTGGAAAATACCAAAAAGGGAAAACAACTATAGCCTAAACTACTAGATCTATCTATCAGCGGTAATGACAAATATTTGAGTGTCGATTTCGAAACTGCAACAAGTAGCAAATGCAACCCTCTGCCATCCTTACTGAATGCAACTGTATAGATTGCAGAGTGTCGACAATGAGACACCATTACAGACAAATCTGTCTATCGATTTTACAATAAAAGAAAAAGACCCAGGGGTCTTTATACTTAAATGTAATTGAAAAGGCTCAAGCATCATAAATGTCTGTGGTGAATATTAGTTTTAGAATATTGTAAAATCACAATTGCTGTGTATTTTTATAAATAGGCCTAGACCTATAGCCTACCTGTACAGTGCAAGTGTCCATAAAAAAGATAACGGCCTACCTACCTATCGTATTAAATTCAGTCCAATAAAAGTAAGCTTTGTATTATCCAAAAAACGAAAATAGTATAAGTATATCGGATGTTAAAATAAACCTGTCAACTTGGGGGAGTCATTAATTATCCACGCGTCTTCCGCAACACTTTATTATACAACTTTATGTGTTATGTCTAGATTATACTATTATATAGAGCATTATAAATATCGTTGTGTTTAGTGTGCCATTTCCTGATCGTTAGCACATCGCTTGAGATTCATTTTACGAAAATTCTAATGAATTTATGCTCTATATTGTGTAAATTTTAAAAACTTCTCTGAATGTTGTTATTTGCTCCAAATATTTTCAAATAAAAGCTAACTTTACTATGATCTGAATTCGGACTAGTTATGTCCCCTAGAAATAGCGATCTTTGATGGTGGAGGCCAGAAGGCTATTAGCTGGAACAAAATGGCTGACAAAAAATGCTAATTTATTCCGGGGTAAATTATCTACATTTATCTGCCATTTCTACGAAAAATGTGTGTTGTTTAGATTGCATGATAATATTCAAAGAATTATTTTCAAACCTGGGTGAATAAGAGGCATATTCACTGGCTGGAAGTAATACAAAATGAGCTGTACATTTTGTACACCTTAATACTCGCACACACTGTGAGTACTGTGACTGTCAGTCACTCAGTGTCACCGACTGAGTCTCACGAGTTACTTTCTTACTTCTTACTAATCTTACGTTATATACTATTATATAATACAGTAGCCAAAACTGATGATACAATATGTGCTATAGTTAGGTTTTAGCCCCTCGTGAAAAAGCGAGGAGTATGAACTTTAGAAGCAAGGACCTTGAGTTCCGTACATGATTTTGTACATGTGGACATATTTTCGTTTTATACAGTCAAGTAACCTAATTTCGTGGAAACCTATTATTCGTGGATTTCTGGAAAGGATTAAGAATTTACATGAGCGACATTGCGCGACCTCCGCATTAGTTTGTTATAATAAACATGGGTTTTCTGTACAATATCAGCTAGTAGAATGAATCCAGTAGTTTCAAGCAAGGTAAAATGTATTAATGTATACTTTGACAAATACAAAATGGCGGATTTCAGTTATTACCAAACGTCACCATTTTTTATCGGTCGAATTTCCGTGCAATCCCAAGCGGTAATCGGAATTCCAACTGTCGTCTGCTAGAATATATTCAAACCAATGAAGTCACGTGATCAACAAGCCGATTCCATGTCAGCAGAAAATTTCTATGAAACACAAATTGGGCCATATTCTTATGTTGTTTCAGTGACTTTTAGCAATAAATCACGCTACGTATCTTACTTTGTCAGACGCTTTTTGTTTTTAAATCCTGGTTCCTTGGAGGAATTGTCACTAGTTATAATGAATTGATATTAAAGATAAATACTAAGAGAAGTTAATTATACCACCCGGTATCCATACGTGTTTTTCTCGACTTATTTATAGATCAAACATTGTACATGAAAATAGGTGACGCATTCTGCCGCCGTTGCCAAGTTGGTTGCTCATGAAATATGGGTCAAAGTGAAGGATTCATAAAGAAAATTGAAACAAACAAATTTTAATTATTTTGTAGAATATCTGAGGAAACATCTAAGACATAAAAAATTTTTTTCGTTTTTTTAACTTTGATGAAATTCGGTGTTGAATCCTTATATCCACGAAAATAGGTTACACCACTGTACAATAAATAACTGTTCCTAAAACTAACCTTCTCAAAAGTCTCAAGGCATCTGTACTCTTTTAAAAAATAAGATATGACTCTACTTACCTTATATAAGTCACTAAATAGCATTCTTGTAGCTGATATTACATTGACCAACCAAGATAAGTATTTTTTGCTCATGCAAGTCCTGTCATAGGTTAAGTACAAAGCCTGTAACTTTCTACATATATTACTGAAATGGTGAAACAAGCCTTTTTCGCACTAGCAAATAAACATTTTCGGTTTATAACCAGAAGAAATATCTACCTCCAGTAATGGATTTTGACTGGATACGATCCAGGTAATATGCAGTGTGAAACCAAACAATTAGTTAACCGGATATGAATATCAAATTGGGTATAACGTGAATAAACACATCAAAATGGATATTGTCATAGAAATACTTGAAAATCTGAATGAAAGGTATTAATAAAGTACATGAATATGCATCAGAAAGGAAAAGAGGAAATTATATTGTTATTATGTTAATATTTTATAATGATGAGCATTGCAGCTCAATTGTGTCAATTGTGAAATGGTGAAAAAATACAAAGTTATCTAGATAGCTTCACTTGGCAGTGTGAAAGCGAGTATTCAGATAAGATTGCAGTAATTTTTCTACTCGGTTATAACCGAATATTATAATTCTGTTTTGCAGTGCGAAAGGTGTATAAAACAGGTTCAGTAAGAGCTTTGAGCATTGGTATGCATTTTTAAGCAGTTTGCTTTTTCTTTTAGGTTACAGTGAATGGTTTGGCCTTGAAGTTGTTTTGTTATTGTAAATAATGATCATGGCTAATCCAACTGAAATGAATTATCTTGGTGGAGCTCGACCTAAAACCTCTGTTGGTAGTAGTACAAGTAATGAAAAGAAGAAGGAAAAGAAACATGTTGATAAATCTTGTAAATATGGAAGTGATAAGTGTGGTGGCTCACCTTATAGAAATCAGTTCTTAAAATCATGTTCGTGTTGTCACAATCCAGAAAAAGAAAGGCATAGGGTAATAGCTAATGACACAACTCCTAATCATACTTTGGAAAAGGATAGTACAATTTTTTTAGACTGTGAAATTCAACAAGGCTGTATTCCAATTAAAAATGAGTTTGATCTTGACAATGTGAATCATTTTAGGAGAAAATTATGTTACAAAAAACCTGTTCAGTATTCGTGTATGGAAGACAGTGCTGTTACAGGTTCATTATACAATTTAACTTTAGACTCTAATACTGAGTCAATGCATTATTCTAGTCAAGAAGATTGTACTGGAGTTACATTAAGTGATAGTAAAGATTTTTCATCAGATGACAGAACTACAGATCCTGCTTTAACAGTATCTTGCCTTCATTCAAATTGTACAAATAGTAACCCACAGGCATTTGTCAAGTGGAAAACAGCAGGGTTAGCTTTAAGGGAAGTACTATCTAAGAAAACTAATAAACTGAACAAAGGTAAAGTGTCATTTCCAAGGGACCATTTAAAATCTGATCATACAAGGTGTTGGTTACAGAGACTTCATGATTTTGATGAATACAATGAAGATTTTTTTACCTTTTGTGATTGTGAAGATGAAGAAACTTTAACTAAAACTGGTTCATCATCCAGTTTACTTTCATTTGATTCAGCAAATTTGTCAAATCCTTCAAATGACAGTAGCAGTAACATTTTTCAGTTAGATCCTGTTTCATCTTGTTCTATTCCAACCATCAAACGCATAACAATACCTATTGATCAAACTAGTAAAGATTCAGAGAAAACTTCAATTAATTTAGAAAGTAAATCTGACTCTAAATCAGAGTCCAAGTTGTTAATCAAAAACAATGTTTGTAACTCAACTGTGTGGGAAATGCTACAAAAACCTTATTTATCTTATAATGAAGACAACTTTAACAAAGTTAATCATGTTGACAGAATGAACCAAGTTGACAATGTGCAGCATGTTGATAAAGTTAACCCTCTGAACCAAATGTCTTTGTTGTCTCATGATATCTGTGATATTTCTTTGTGCAATAATAACTCTAGTAATGAAGAGTCAATGAATTTAACCCTTCCTATTACAATATCTAGTCATAATAATACTCAAGTTGAACCCAATACATCGTTATTATCATCAACTCACAATTTTAATAGTCAGCAAACACAATCAAATAAACAAAGTGATTTAACATTATGTTTTGACAATTTAAACACACCTAGTCATTTATTAGCACCTAATTTGTGTGGAACTGTAGATAAAAATGTGAATAAATCTCCTGTAAATACATTATTGAAAAAATTGGTAGCTGATGTATCTCATGAATGTGCAGGGAGCAATTCTTTATCTAATATTGAACAATCTAGTTTTGAACAATCAATGCTTGAACAGTCTAGTCTCAATCAAACCAATGATGAATCAACGTTAGAATTTCAAATGTGTAATTGCCTACAATTTGTGTCATCAGTGTCTCAACCATTGTTAAGTTCTCTCAATTCAACAGATTTGTTGAACTCACACCTTCAATGTGCAAATTGTCTGAATATCAACCAAAATTGTGATTTCTACTCAAACTCTCAGAAATCCTTTCCACCAGGAAAATGTAGTATCTGTAAAATTTATCACCATCCAGACTCGTTGATTGACATGTCAACATCTTCCTTATTAAATGAATCAGAAACTATAAATGAAGAAAGTACATTAGTAGTATCAAAACCTAAAGTATTATGTGAAAGTGAATCAGATGTTACTGATCGCAGCTCTATTTGCTGTGAAACTAGTGGTGAGATATATTTTAGTGAAGGTACTGATAGTTCTGATTTACCTTCTAAACTGATACGTCTAAATCCAACCAAAAACAATACAGAATATTGTGCTCAATCTACTAGCCGTGAAAAGAAAAAGAAAGTGTTACATATTCGCAAATCTCATCGTCGTTCTGGTTCTACTAGTGATAGTGATATTAATGATGAGGATCATAATGAAAAAGCAATAGGTAGGGTATTGGAAATAGCTTATGGGCCTTGTTCCAAAAAAAAAAAAAATATATACTGGTTTTTGATTTTGCTTTTGGGAATGAAAGGGGTTCTAAGTTAAGTCTCTATCATCTGGAACATGCCCAGAGAAAATTTTTCAGGATTTGAATGTTTCTCATTATGGCATTAAAATTAGTATAGTTTGGCTACAAACCAAATTCTACTTACTGATTTGGAAACTAAACATATAGTCTATGAAGATAATCCCACCATTGAAAATATAAAAATCATTTAGTTTGTATTAAGGCCATGCTTTGGAAGTAATCTTACGTGTCTTTGTGTTAATTACCTAATTTCTCTATTTCAGTTGCACCTTTGGAAGAAAGCAATAATATTTTATTGTCAGATATTCTTCATCCTACCACTCCCTTAGCACGCTTCCTGAAAAGTCATATACCTTATGATGAACGTAGTGTTAATATGCCATGGGAGAATATAGAAGATGGTTTAAGTGTAGAAAGTTGTGCTGATGCTGATTCCAATCATTCTTTAACTGGTATGTCAGAAGGCAGCAGTCTCCGTAACACACAACTAGATCCTTATCTTGATACTAAAACAGATGAACCACTCAGTCAAATATCTCAACATATAAAGAAATCATCAGAAAGAAAATCTATGCAAGCTCGACCCTCAACGACCTTACGTAAATTATTAAATATGGAGATACATACTGAACTAAATGGAGAGAATTCTCAATATTCACCTGAAACCTGGGTACGATTAGTTGATCAGATCTCTTTACCATTTGATTGTACAGAAGATGATAATTCCAATGATATTAATAATGATAATTTACTCATTGATTCAACAGAAAAAGTAGGTATATGGATTGGTTTTAAATATTTTACATTTTTGTAATTTCTCTTTGAAAGCAGCGTAGAACATTTATAGTACCATTTCAACTTAATCTTTATTACCGTACTCAAATTTCTTGTATCCTTGCAGGGTATCTTCTAAAACAACCAACAGGATTTTCCATATGGATTGCAAGTCTGAAAATGTCCATGATAAATATTGCAAGTGCATGAATCTATTTGAATAAAAAGTTTTTGTTAATACTGTTATAATAATACATACACAATGTAAATTAGTCCTATACAGGACATAGTGTTAACTTAAGAAAAGGTAACTCTATAAAGGAGTATAATAAGAATAATATGAATTTCAGTCCAATGAGTTTGCTGATCTATGTTTACCAAACTATGATAGTTCAGCAAGTTGTGATGCTGATGATGAGTTTGAATGTGATTGTGAACACTGTCAGTTATTAAAGATTGTTGGAAATACAGATAATATTCTGGCCACTGATAATGTTGATGATAATTCCCCAGATAGAAATAACTATAACTGGTAAGTACATAATTTATACTGATAAACTAATTAGTATAGGTTATTTAACTGGTATATAACAGTATTTGAATTTGATGTTACCAGCATCAAGAGTGTTGAATTTTTAGAGAGGAAACCTTTCAGTAGAGAATGGTTCTTATTGGCCAACTGGTAATATATTTTTTATTGAAATCTTCATTTTTAGGCCTGATTTTCTAGAAGATGATACAAGTTTAGACTTAGATTTATCTGAATTACGACCATTAGATCCATTATTAAATAATTTACAAGCAATACCTCAAGATTTGATTGATCTCATGTTTCAGGTAAGTTTACATCTTAAGTTTTGTTCTTTACAGATCTGTTACTACAAGTAATTCTCTAATATTCCCTGAATGTTGGTTGTTGTCCTATTATCAGATGATTGCAAGATACAGGTCTTGTTTTTTTATGTTCTTATATTAATAAAAGTTTGTAATATTATTTTAATCTGTATTTCAGAATGTTATTATGCAGATGTTAGCTGTGCATCCTGAATTGATGGGAGATCAGGCTCCTCCCCCTGTTCCTCAACATATTATTGATAGTCTTCCAATAGTCACAACAACACAGCTTCATATTGGTAAGTGCTGATAATTACCATCTCATTAACTTGTACTTTGTGGTAGTTCTAAGTGATGCAGGATATTTCAATGAATCGATCATAGAGTTATATAAGTTTATGGTACAGTGGTAAAAATTCATTGAAATTTAAACAAAAAATGTTTTCACTCCATATTGCAATACATAACTGTTTTCAGCAGTAGATTATTAACATAATAATAATTATTTTAGATGAAGAAGTGAGTTGTCCGATTTGTTTATGTCCGTGTCAATTAGAAGAAACATTAACAATATTGTGCTGTCAACATTTGTTTCATCCACTATGTATACAAGCATGGTTAGCAAAGGTACATTTTTTTTATATTTTTAATTTCCTCTTTTAATTCAACAAGGAAAATAAATAAAAGTAAAATTGTATTATTATTAAGTATGTACTTGAATACACATATTTAACTCGTGTGATTGTGAAAACAAACATTGTTTACAAGGATAACAACTTTTATTCTCGAAAAATGTGGTTTTTCAACTGGTCATGGCCAAACCTCTTTCCACTGATCTGCCCTACATGATCCATTGATGATTTAGTCCACTGAAATAGTGAAAAAAGATGACTGAAATTATGACGGTCATAAAATCACCTTGGATAAAATATAGGGTCTTAGGGACAGCTTTGTTTGTATTCTAATAAGATTGTTGTATGTTATATTTTTCAGTCGGGAACATGTCCTGTATGTAGATGTACTATTAATGCTGTTATATAGATATCAAGTGTACAATATATTGTGTCACCAGGATATTCACTGATATATTACAGTGGTTTCATTGTTATAAGATAATTACATTAGTGCTATTATAGTTATATATATAAAGTTATTTAGAGATTGCAGTATATTCATGGATGATCGCTTAAACATGCTTATAGTAATACAATAAATCTGTAGTCACAGACCCTGTTGTTCAAATAAACAAGAAAATTTACTCATAAAAATTCTATTTCTCACTTAATATTCTAAATGTTGTTTTCGCTTATGAACATATACAATGTAATGTGAAAAATATAATCCAATGGCATATGATTCTGCTTTCAAGAATAGCAATTAATTGTGCTTTCTTTCTGATATTTATGAACATATTTATTAGAGACTCATAATTTAATCTTACTCTCGTTAGCTAAATCAAATCAATCTTACATGGCCCGAGAAACACTTGAGAAATAAAGACTAATCTACTGATCCATTATTGCATTATGACTCTTATTGTTATTGTCTCTTCTTCTTACCACTCAGTTCATTTTGATGCTCTACAAAGAATCCAAAAGATCCTTTAATACACTTGATTTTTTAAATGTTTTTGGAAATCATGTGGTATAATATGGTAACAATTTCCATAGTTAATATAGCCAAATAAAAGCTAAACTTGTCTCTATTTAAAATGTTAACAGAAGACAAGAAAGGGAAGTAAGTTTCAAGGAGTTGTATAGAGTAAACATAGATAGGTTGCTTTATATTCAATGTTATCACAATATCTATAGATTGTCTTGTTCTAGAAATAAATAATATGTCCATGTTGTTCATGATTATTATGCTCAGTAGACTAAGGAGCGAGATATAGAGTACAAAACTATTTGCATTGAAAAGTTTTCGGATGCAAGAGACATCGTAATAAATTTAAGGCCTTTATAAAATTGAATGGCATGTAAAACTGAAACAGATATAGTAATGCAAGTGTATGCAACTAATTACTTTTCCTGCTGATAGAGCTCAATCTCAACTATCTGACAAAAACAAGATATGTGTATATATTTATTATTTACAATTTTCATTATATAACATGCTATATTTCTTCAGTCATTTAATCTTCAGAAATTTTGTGTAATTAAATCATACCACCCATAGTCTGTTTAAAAATACCTTCTATCTAGCGACCTCATATACCAGTCAATCAAGCTACTATCAATACCATGTCAAAGGTTGATTAACACAGTAGACCAACATTCAAAGTTTGAAACTGATTATCAACTGTTAAACAGGCCTTTTTTAATATTCTTCTGGATTCGGTGACAAAATTAGAGTAATGGATATCTGGATGTGCCTCTATCAGTTCATCTATTGTATCAAATGTTATTTTCTTACACTGCATTAAACCAAGATATTTTAATTTGGGGTTATTATCAGAGATATATTTAACACCATAGTTTGTAATATCTACACACCAGGCTACGTCCAGATGTTCTACACATTTACCATAGTCTGCTACATATTCTAAAGCTGAAATATACAGATAATAACTAACTTAAAAAACGAATTATTATTTGTAATATAATAAGTTATATCATATTTGCTGTATGTAACTGAACTCTTCAACATCTAGTTAGCAGAAATTAAGTGATAACATACCTTTATCTGTTAGTCTACAGGCAACACAAGACAAAACCCGTAGTTTCTGACAAGCTGTAACAATAGTTTTAATACACTCATCACCAACTGCTCTATTTAATGATACATTTAATGTCTCTAATGAATTACAATGTTCCACCACTTTAGTTAAAACTTTAGGACTCAACTGTGTTACATTAGATATATCTAAAAGTTTTAACTTGGGTAACTGAAAGAAAAAAAATAATACTTTCACCTGAATTTTAATGGAAATTGACTGTGTATTTTTTGGGATAAGTTGTATTTTGAACAGTCTATAAAGTACCTATATTAGCACATAATTACTTTTTCGTACATATAAGGATAGTATGTGGGTATCTGTTATCTCAAGCTTTTACAAGGGAGACAATTATGAGAATCTATAAAGCTTCACCCAACAAAAATCAATTCATTTAATCTGAAGAGGTGCTATGATATAGGTTCAAACCCTTAATACACGAAAACACTGATAACACAACTAGTAAAATTTGTCATTTCTCACCCACTACAGTGACAAAGATACAAAGACTTACCTTAATTATCTGACAAATACTACTGTCTGTAAGACTACATGATAACATATGTAAATAATCCATATCTGGACAATATTTTGTTAATTCAATAATAGCCTGATCTGTAATCTAAAAAATATGATCACAATGAGTGATCGTGAAATATAACAACAACAAAAATTGACAAGAACTTATATCATTTGAATATTAATTATACAAGCTATCGTTCTCAATAAAGATACAGTGTTTCAACTTTAGTCAGTATGAGTACAGAGGAAAATAGGAAACCATGTCATACAGACCACAGCACATATAGTCTATCTGTATCGCTGACAAGAATAACTGTTTAAAATACAACCTATGTTGGGATCACAGTTAACCAATACTCCCTCGAATGAGACTACAACTCACCTTGTCACATTGTTCAATACGTAGCTGTTGTAGACTAGGACAGCCTCTAGCTACTTCTACTATACCAGTATTCTTAATAAGACTACATTGTCCTACATATAATACTTTTAACTGACTACAGCCTTTACCAATCTGAAATATTGGATAAATCAGCAATCATTTGCTTAAAGGGGCATTACGCTTTTTTTGTAAAACATTTTCATTATCTAAAACGTCTTAAATTATACCTGAAAATATTTCTTAAGAATGCATTTTATATCTATGTATCTATTTGATCAAACTGAATTTGTTTTAAAAGGGTGTTAATTAAAAACAGAGTATTAATTGTTAGTTTCCGTGATAGGCTTTTTAATGGCTCGATAAATGTAGTAGAAATCTTTAGAAAGTGAGACATATTTCTCTACAATAAGGCGTTTATTTTACTCAAATCCCTACTGTAGTTTTGTAACCGCATGCAAAAAGCATAACAAAGATTACAAGGTTACGTAACCTTTTAGGTAAAGTTTTGGCTTTAAAAAATTAACTGCTGGATTTTCAAAACTAAAAAAGCGAATGTCTCTTTAATAAAACTATATCAAAATGTTTCCATGGTGATGTGATGGAACTCAATTGCAGCTTCCTGTTCTTATTTATGATGTTACATATTGTAAATATTATATTGAAATATAAGCTTAAATAATGATCATATTGATCAGGCAATTTAAGTGATATCAACTTGTAAGGGTCACAATTAGATTACTAATTTCTCTTACAACTTACATTGATTATAGCTTCGTTTGTAATATTAGAACAGATATCTAAATCTAAATAAACTAAATGATGACAATAAAGACCAATAGATTCAAAGGCTTCACCTGGCATATCAAAACATCTAAAAAACACAAACACAAAATAACAAAATATAAACATCTTAGAGCAACAAAGATATTTTGCACTATAGTCCACTTATAATAGAAATAATTCAGGTAGACCTGCCCTAATAGACTGCACATGTTAATGAAGTATTTTTTTGTTGAAAGGATCTATTCATTCTTAATGATATAAGCTTATCATTATAATATGTTTTCTTTCATACAGTTCGAGACTGGAAATGCAATTTACATTTAAGTAAATATATTCTATCATATTAGTGAAAAAAATTAAGAATGGTCCAGCAGAACATTTTGCAAGTTATTTTATTAAAATTTTTATTATTGTACAGGTGCTAATTTTCTACCCTAGTTACATTCTCCTATATTAATTTCCGCCAATAAAATACATTACCTTGCCATGTTGAAAGTCTTTAAATTTTTACTTCTTTTAAGACACATTTCTATAGTTTGAGGGAATACATGTAGAGATCCTCTATGTGTTGATAAGTCAATTCCTAATATATTATCGCTTATATGTGTCAATTTCACCAATATTTCATCACTTAACTGAGATTGTTCACTTAAATTCACATATCTCCATAGAGCAGGGTCAAACACTGCTGTATACCAGTATCTACAAACACGCGCTGCTCGACACAGTAAATCGTGTAGCGATAGATATTGAAATATATTAGTCAATATTAGTATAGGTAACTTACAATTATTATAGTCACTTATATCTACTTGTGTATCCACAATAGGAATATCTAAATGTTTTGGTTTCACATCAAAGTCAATGTCTGGTACCGGTATCTTATTAGATAATAACAGTTGTTTTGATTTGAAACTTGCACTTGGAGGTTTATACAGTTTTGAGGACTTTGTAAAGGGTCTTGCAGCTTTATCAAAACTAAAATTATGGGGCCGTTTTCCAGGGTGTGTGTTTAATAACAATGGTGAATTGACTTGATGAGTATATGGTCTTCTTGACCCAAAATAATCAACAATTTTATTCCTTGGAGTTGAACTTGATGCAGCATTTTGATGATTCAAATTTAATTGTCTGGAGTCATTTTTGTAAGGTGAATGGTTTCTAGTGGAGCTACATGCACTGGATTTTTTGGGTATAGGTCTATTAACAGCAGATTTAGGTCTTGGATTTTGACCAGTAATCTTATTTTTCACTAATGAATTGTGGCCTAAACTTGTAGAAGCTCTCTGGGTTGATAATAATGTTTGCGGTTTAGGGGTTATCAATAACTTATCATTATCAGATTTGGGTGTTTCTATACTTTTTTCACATTCTGGTAAACTATCACAATTATCACAATTTACATCTTCATCAACACAATAATTTATAGTAGGACTGATTTCTACTCCTTGATCTTTTCTTCTACATCCATATTCCAATTTCTTTCCTTCCATTCTATAAAATAGATACAGTATTGATAATACATGTCCTGATTATAAATAAGGTCAATAGATAATCATTGTCCGATTGTCACCTCACTGACAGTGAAAATCACCAACCATTAGGCCTAGGCCTACCCAAAGGTAATGTCAGTGTTGACTATCACTGTGTAGTAGTCGAGTTATTTAGGCTTAGTTATTTGCCATCTTTCATCACTTTTTGCTTACCTGTGCAGAAATTACAAACTAAGCGATCTACTTATAGATTCTGAACTACATTGTAAACTAGCTTGTAATTCAAGAAATTGTAATTAGTGAAATTTCAAGAGAAATAGCCATTTATTTTCTTTTTGTTGAAAATATTTTGTGAACCTATGTGAAGTACGTCAGAAAGTTTGTGCACATGAAACCGTGACGTAGTTATCAATGGCTGAAAGTGGAAGTATTGAAGAAATGAATTCGAGAAGTTTTGAGGAGATAAAATCCAAACCTAACTTTTTAATTGTAGATATCTAAAATTTATACCACACCCAATACACTGTAAGTTAAATAGACGACAATAACTATTGCCAGAATGACACTGGCCTCGAGAAGACAAAAGTAATCAGCCAGATCATAAATCAATGAAATTTGTCAACAAATCTTTTTGTACATGACTGGTCTGGCTTAATTGATGATTGGTAAAAAGAAACTAATCTCATTGCAGAACTTGAACACCACAATTATATACTCAAACAAGAATATTAAAAGGTTAGATAGAGACTTAATTTACAAATGCCAGTAGGCCTTAACATAAAGGAACAATCGCCATTTTTGGAGCTTGATTTGAATTTGGGTCCAATAAATGTAATGCAAATAGTAAAATAGTCTTTCTACAAATTATTTAATTTATTCAAGGACATTATTGTGTTTTAACTTGTTCAGAGACTAGCGAATGCGCTTCATCATTTGGGATTATTTAAACAAAGAAGAAGCATAAGAAGATTCATGAACAAACTTAACTTTCCACACTTGAAAACAAGTCACAGTAGTCTTACTTTTCTCTACTAGGAGCCACGAGGTTGAGGAGTTGTTACTAGCTATCCTGCAAAATTCTGTTATGACAAAACGCCAAATAACATCCAAAAAATACATAATACAAACCTACAATCATTGAAGACAAATCTCTTTAAAACTAGTAGCAAATCTGTCTTGTAAAACTGACTAACTGATTGGAATCAACAACAAGATGATCTTGTGTGTTCTAAGACAATAGAGAGCTTTTATACCTTGGCTGCTCTCACATCGTTGGACTAATCTTCCAGCGCTCTCCACTGATTCCATTTGTACCTGGCCCTGCAATGTATTGATTCAGAAATGTGGAAAGATGACATTATTCCTTCAAAAACACCTCAAAGCAGGAAATTAATTTACTATTTCTATATAAGTCTTTTCTGTATAAGATTATGGCAGATTCTCCAGAAATAAAGAGTTGTCATTTAACTTTCAAACACAGATTATTCTGGACACACATGGATTTGAAGGCTCAAATTTCGACGGTGAGCTGTGAACATTATTTCTGATTAGCTTAGCTAAAAAATTCCATTTTCCTTAGACTGATAAGACTAGTCATCATGAGCCTCACATGGTACCAGTTTGCCTTTATTGCCACAATAATTGTAGGAAGTAAATTTTAGTGTAATAGAGAGAAAAAGGCTTATAAGCTTATGCAACAAAATAAAAGTTGTCTTATATAAAGTTATAACAATTCAAATTTTTATAAACCTTTTTCAAATGTAAAGAGAATTATTTTCCGTTGTCAAAGTTAAGATTAATGGTTCATTGCACAACATTAAGATACCAATTATGTCAGAGTTTATCTTTATCATGCACATTAATTCTGTTTTTGCAAGTTTAAGATCCTGTGCAGATGTTAAATCATCGGTGAGTTGTGCATGAGAAGGTCAGCAACTTGAAATTTAACCTTTCGTCACATTCATTGTCAATTTTTATAGGCTCACATGAAATGAGGGGCGAACATTGCCTTCATCGATGTCTGTCTGTTGGTCCATCTGTTTCCCCACTATTGCTCATAAACACACTAGAAGGCACAATTCTACACGGAATTTGACAAAACTTGGTGTAAGCGTTTGTAATCACCCAAGGATGAACCCTATTGAAAATATAAAAATATAAAAATGTTTAGTATGCATTTTTTCCCTTGTTCATGAAAACGCGTTAAATAGCTCGTAAATTCTCTAGAAGGCACAATTCTTGACGGATTTAGATGAAACTTAAGAATTTGTAATCAGCTAGGATGAACTCTATCAAAATTCAAAAAATCGAAAACTACTTTATAATATTAGTTTTTGAAAACGCATTAAATTTTTAGCTGGTAAACATTTAAAGGCTCGATTCTTGCCGGATTTTGTCAAAACTTGGTAGAAATCAATGATTTCCTTGTCCATAGTAGATTTCTGAAATGGACTTTATATGAACACCTCTCTTCGAATATTTCCCTTTAACACTTGAACACTTTCCCGCTTGAATTCCTGTGACTGTGCTTTCGTAACTTTGTCAATAATACAAAGTTACAACCTTTACTCCTAAAAAGTCCGTCCGTCCGTCCGTTCACATTTGGCTCGTGCTCACTCTACAGGCTACAGTTCTTTTGATTTTTATTTTGTGTGTTAATGTCATTATGAAGATGATCCCTATTGATTTTCGTGATAATTTTTCACCGAAATATCGTGTCTGACTTGACGTTCTTCTCTATTAGCTATATTGTGCAACTCGTGCTCACTCTACAGGCTACAATTTTTTACAGATTCTTTTGATTTTTATTTTGTGTGTCAATGTCATTATGAAGATGATCCCTATATTGATTTTCGTGATGATTGGATAATTTTTCACCGAAATATCGTGTCTGACTTGACGTTTTTCTCTATTAGCTATATTGTGCAACTCGTGCTCACTCTACAGGCTACAATTTTTTACAGATTCTTTTGATTTTTATTTTGTGTGTCAATGTCATTATGAAGATGATCCCTATTGATTTTCGTGATGATCGGATAATTTTTCACCGAAATATCGTGTCTGACTTGACGTTTTTCTCTATTAGCTATATTGTGCAACTCGTGCTCACTCTACAGGCTACAATTTTTTACAGATTCTTTTGATTTTTATTTTGTGTGTCAATGTCATTATGAAGATGATCCTTATTGATTTTCGTGATGATCGGATAATTTTTCACCGAAATATCGTGTCTGACTTGACGTTTTTCTCTATTAGCTATATTGTGCAACTCGTGCTCACTCTACATGCTACAATTTTTTACAGATTCTTTTGATTTTTATTTTGTGTGTCAATGTCATTATGAAGATGATCCCTATTGATTTTCATGATGATCTATCGATTTTCATGATGATCGGATAATTTTTCACCGAAATATCGTGTCTGACTTGACGTTTCACTCTATTAGCTATATTGTGCAACCCTGTAGTCACTTAAGACTGTTTAATCATTTCTGACAGCTGCCAGTGGGCGTATGTTACCTTGCCTGGCAAGCTATCTTTATTTAAAGTCAAAGCTGCCAGTGGGTGTATATTACCGATTCTATCTTATTTTATGTTCGTTTGATTTTCAGAATGTAGTATGTGAAGTGAAGACTAACATCATGGGGTTTGGTACACAGTTACAAGGGCGTATATCTCACAGGGCCCTAATTGAAGTACAGGATATAGAAATTAAAGTATTAGAGAATATCAAGAGATGTATGGCTCTAAGAGTAGAAAGTGATCGTCAGTATGCTACGTCATTAGCTAAAGTCATTGCACAAGCTCAAAAAGTTGATTCTTCTGAGTTCAGTGACACCTTAACTTTTCTGAAAGTAAGTGATACCATGGATAACTAACACACAAGATATTATTTCAAATATTCATATTGATCTATATTGAGTATCACAGAACAATACTTTTCTCTGGTTCATTACACAGTTTCATAAAAAGGATATGAACTCGTAGCACAGGCTAATATTTATGCAAATTGGATCATGTAGTCATGTATCATATAAAAAGAACAATGTGGCATTTAGTTACCACATGATCGTGTTTATCTGGATCTTATTTGTTACATATTTACAGAAAGTTGCAAAAAAGGTGGACCTCAAAATGAAAGCTCTTTTGAAATGAATTAATCTTGTATCATGATATAATCCAATGGCATTGATGTATGTATGTATGTATACAGTTGTCAAAAGACCACACAGAGTGAAATACTAAAAAACAAAGATACTAAATATTTCAGTTAATGTTTAATAGTGTTACTATATGTATGTAATATATTATATCCTAGGTATGGGATAATATAGTCAGTGAATCAGATGTATTTTTAAAACAAGTAAGAGAGAATGCTGATACATTGGCAGGTAGAACACTCGATACAATGACTACTATTATTAATGAGAAGAAAAATATGAGAAGATTTTATGTTGAAGAGAGAAATAGATTAGAAACTGATTTTAGTAGAGTAAGTTAAATATCAACTAAAAGACGTCAAATCAAACTTTTTTTTTCACATTGAAATGTCCATGTTGATCATGACATATATTAAGAACAATAACTACCCATGCAAGTATGAGTGTACTCCCTTCAAAATGACTGGACCCTAATGGGAAGATATTCCCATCCTCTAGAAAACAGCGTGTTATTATATATTTGTACTATCATGGCCTCTACAACATCTTGTCTTCTGTTAACTAACATAAATTTTATCATCAAACACTCAAATTTTTTGAAGTTACAAGAAGATGTACAGAAATATAAACTAGAATATTGTAAAACTGTTGAAAGATTAAAAGCTGAAAAAATCAAATGTCAAGAGTTACAATCAAAAGGTATGTTGAAGTAAATCATATACAAGTTTATTAATGTTCAATATCAATCTTAAGTTGAGCTAAGTTACATTATCTAAACAGTTTTAATACAGATGAAAGATCCATAGTAATTAACATGTCATCTGTAAGTTCTGTAACTGTTCAGAATACATGCTCAATCAAAAATATTTCTTTTCCCTAAAATATTTATATAAGACATTTGTATTTATTTGTTGTTTTTAAGGTAAAGGTGGGTCTAAAGTAGATGAAGCTAAGAACAAGTTAAATAAAACAACTATTAAGTTACATAGATTACACAATGATTATGTATTAGCTTTAAGAGAGGTAGAAGAACATCAATCTGTATATTTAGGTAATACATTACCATCCTATTTAGATTATCAACAAGCAGCTCAAGAACTTCTTATATACCAAAGGTAAGTTCATAATCTTCTTTGTTTTAAACCGTTAAATTGGCACATGACCTTAGCAATGATCTCAATTTGTTATTGAATGCTTGTTATGGTATGTTTGTGGCCATTGATTCTTGAAAATATTGTTTTGAACTACCACGATATATGTATTACTTCAACTTTCTCAATTAAGCTTACTATATTGTTTACATTATGTTCAGTTGTGTTTTGATTAAATTTTGTCAAATAAACAATTGTGGCTATCAAGTGGGAAATACAGTTGATGAATGAAGTTGAATAGTAAAATCAGGTGTTTCTGTCATTCTCACTACACCTGCTGCAGTACTTATTTTGATTCAGGCTAATATTACTCTGTAGTAATTTAGAAAATATAAAACTATATAGAAATTTATATTAAGTTAAGTAGATTAGATTTCAAACTATGATAGATTCAGAAATTTAGGCACTTGAAAAGTGTAGTTGTGAGAACTAGGTTTTGATGTTTGTTATTGTTATTCTTAAATTTGTCAAGATATATCTGTGATAGGAATTAAATGCATAGTATTTATTTATAATGATAGAAACATATCTTCCTGTTTATATTATTTTGATTGTGATTCATAGTCTTTTCCTTTTCAATTTTACAACTTACTATGTTCTTTATATGACTTATAACTTTATTAATTATATTCATTGGAAATTTGGGAAGGATATTTGTTTTCATTGGATATCATTTGTGTGACGGTTCAAAACCTTACAACTAAGAAATAAAATTGAATGCAAAATTTTGCGCACAAAGTATAATAATGCTCCTGTGAAAAAATACTTCATTATATTAAATGTTATTATTCTGGATACCACATTGGAAAAAAGTTTTGCCTTAAATGATAAAAATCATAAAAGAAATTTGAGCATCTTTATTTACTTTTCTACAATTTTTAGTGAAAGTATGATCAGGATACTAATATGTTCCCCACAATTGATAAATTTCTACTTTTATATTGAAAGAATGATATAAACATGTATAAAACTGGGCTAAAAGAGCCTGAGACTAATTTTCACAGTAGCTTTGGAGATGTGATGTTTGGTTTATAAAGTTGTATTTTACAGTAAATTTGTACTAGAAGAATACCACAAGTTAACAGATTATTCAAGTAGTCAGTATCAAAGGATATTTGATAAAATAGGTAGTGATATAGATAGTATAGTACCATCTACTGAATACACTAAATCTTTTATGGATAAATATAAGTAAGTTAAACAAGAGGCAATATTAGATTATGATTCTGTTAAACTTGTGCTGTCTTTCTTATTTTTACTTGTCTTGTCTCAGTATTTTCTTAGTGTTTTTAAGCAGTTTTAATCTAATTCCTTGTTTTGACTTTGAATATGTCATAAGAAAAAGCTTAGCACTATCAATTTAATAATTATGAGCTGTAAAATCGTTGGAGACTGCTTAGACTGATTTTGATATAGATGATTTACTTTGACATCACATATGCTTAGAAAACTGTGAATTTTCTTTTTTAAAAGGTCTGAGCAGTTAACAGCAAATATATTTGAATTTGATGAAAAAGCAATAGACTGTTTTAGTGTTTCGTTACAACCAAATGTATTAGAAGTAGATGATGTTACATATGAATTCTTACTACAACGGTAAGATTTGATAATTTGTATTCTGCATTTCAATATAAATGATCTTATTTCCAATATAATATTTGATATTGGTTAACAACATTGGCTCCTTATGATCAGAAAAAATTTGATTATAGCTGAAAATAGCACTACAATTTTGTTGAGAATATTTCAAAAAATAGAAACTATCCATGAAAACCCTTAAATCTGAACCTTTGAAAGAACAAAATGAATTATTGTACCAAGACAAAATGCTGTCCTTGATATGTTATGAATTCATAAATTTTCTATAGGTTACATTCTTAATATTTTTAATTTCAGGAGAACTCAATTACAAAGTCAAATGAATGAATGTCAAAAAAGTTTAGAAATAAAAACCACACGACATAAAAGTTTATCTGTTGATTTAAATAGATTAGAAACAAGACTAGCTGTTAGTAAAACTACAGAATTAGTCACAGAGTAAGAAATTATATGTTCGTCCGTCCAAAATTGCTCGTAAACACTCTACAAGACACAATTCTTGACGCATTTTGACAAAACTTGGTGTGAGTGTTCGTAACCACCCAAGGATGAACCCTATTGAAAATCAGAAGAATCGAAAAATATTAAGTATAAGTTATTGCCCTTGTTCTTCAAAACGCATTCAATTTTTAGCTCGTAAACTGGCATATATTACCTTGCCTGGCAAGATATCTTTGAATAGTTACATTTATGGCCACTAAACTTAAAACATGTCACTGTCTCATTGAAATAAGTAGACCCTTGTAGATGTTCTTTAATTATATGACTATCTCTGACTGACAAAAAATTATACCAATGGATGTTTTGTTGTCTTCTATTAATCCTATACCTTAAAGTTTAACTCATATAGGAATATCTTCTGTATATAAAAAAAAAATCGGTATAATTTGTTGATTTTTTAACAGATACAGTGAAAAGAAGAAAGAGTTTATAATATTAGAAAAAGAAATGTGTGAAACAGAATCTAACTTACAGAAATTGAGGAATATATTTGATATTATTAGTAAACCATTAGATGATTTAGGTGATAGTAATCCACCCACAGTATCCAATTTATTAGAAAATGGAGACTTGGTTAGTAATTTAATGTGATATATAAGCTAGATGACTAGATTATACTTTTAATGGAGTTATTTACTTGACATGTGATAGACATAGCATATTGTGTTTCATCCATGCACAGTTCATTTATCATTACCAGATATACAAAGCTCAAAACATATATGCCAATCAAGAATATTAGCCATGTTCTGTGCTTAAAAATTTATTTGTTAGACTTAGATATCTAAGAGTTAGTGGAATTTTAGTATGATATATAACAGATATGAAAAAACATTTATATAATGAGGTGTTGTTATTTTTTCATATCAGATGTACGTTAAGGTAAAAACCATTGAGAATTGTGTGTGGGTGCTTCTAGTATTGTCAGTTATTATTACTATTGATGTTATTTAGGTGTACATGTAGGATATTGGTGTTAAATATGTGTTTATTGTTTAGTAGTTAGTATATCTATAGTTCTATAGTCAGTGTATTATAATAAAGCAAAAAGTATTACCAAATTTATCACACTTTAAAAGTTAAAGTTATAATACGATGTGTATAATCAATCATAAAGCTTGTTTTCATGATAACAAAACAAACAGATCAAAGCAAACATAATAAATACAGTTTATACAACGGTTTTGTGTATAAAAATCAGACAAAATCTGAGATAATCTGACTTTAAATAAAAAAGAAATTGTGATTAAATTTTGTTGACTTGAGCTTATCAATGTCCAACAGTTGCAACTAGTTAATCATGTGCTACTTTTTGCAAAAACTGATGACCTGAGTGAGAATCTGTGATCAATTAAATAAAGGGTCTTGAAGTTTCGGACAGTCAATTTCTCAATGTTTTGCTCATGTTAAGATCCCCTTTAATTACAGAGTATAAAGAGGGGGCTCATCTCGGCATCTTTGAGAAATGAAGCCAGGTTTTATCTGCTTTACTTACATCAATTTTTTTTTGCCTTATTATTAAACAAGACTTTAAATTTTGTGGTATTTGGAGTAAACCCTATTTTTGTGTAACCCTTATATGTTGACTCTTTATAATTTCTTTCTAACTTTGTGGTTTTGGGAATTTTTTGGAGTAACATCAACATTGATGAATATAGTTTGCTAGAAATAAGTTCTGGAGATAAAAATTTTAAATGTACATCTAGAGAGAAATTTGAATTATGTTCCATGATAAAACTAGACAATCCTTTAAAACTTTTAATCCTAATAGATATCTTATATTGAACTTGGTATACATGGTTTACAATCAACTCTTCCTATTCATAAATTTTTTTTACAATAAACAAATTGGGCTTTGCCTCAGTTTTTCCTATTAATTTACAAACTAAATGTATGTTTGTTGAAATAAGAAAAGAAAAACTAAGTTAAACTTGATTTATTTTATGATGAACAAGGAATGTGATGAAAGATGTATAACAAAATATTGCTGTTTTATTTCTTATGATATTAATAGAAATATGTCAAAATATTCTTATACAGTTGCTGAAGTTCTGAGCTGTGGATAAAACAATTTTAAGTAACTTTAAGATTTCAAATTGCAATTTAAAAAAAAAAGTTAAATAGGTTGCAACCAAAAGATCGTTAGGGATAGATGATAGATGATTTAGCTTTCATTATTTATGAAAGATGTGACTATTTGATTTATTTGCTAATTTAGATTTATGATTACTAATCTTCATGATTATTTAAGATATATATTACTTTATAGGATACAAGCTCAACATTATCCACATCATCATTGGCAACAAAGAAAAAGAAGTTTGTTAATTTGTTCCGTCGAAGAAGTGAGAGTCCACCTTATAATTTAGAGAATGTTACAGAAACTAAGAAAACTAAAGAAAGTAATAAAAAAGGGGGTGATGGTTATGAACAACATGATTTAGATCCTCCAAATGGTAAAGCTAGTCCATCATCACCTAGATTGAAACTAGACGACTCTGTTGATATACATATTGTAAGTATTGATATATATATACCCCACATAATTCTGTTTATATACATGTTGTAAGTATTGTTATATATACAAGGCGACTCTGTTGATATACATATTGTACGACAAGACAACTCTGTTGATATAAATTTTGTAAATATTGATATATATTAACCAGACAACTCTGTTGCTATGAATAGTTATCTTCTAGTAATGTTCAACTCCAAGTAATGTATTTTTTTGGGTATATAATTGCAGGATTTTAGTGACTTACCAGTAAGATTACAAGATGATGAATGTTTTCATGGTGTATTACCTAGAGAAGAAGTACAGAGATTATTAAATAATGATGGTGACTATTTAATACGTGAAAGTAAAAATAAACGTACTAATGAAGTACAATATGTATTGTCAGTATATTGGGAAGGTTATAAACATTTTATTATACAAGGCTCAGAGGTAAGAAGAATTATGCTAGCGTATTGTATGATTGAGAAATATGAACTACATTAGATATTAATGTTAATCACTTTAGGGCATCTAGGTATCTTTCATTTCATTGCATTTTGTTCATGAAGCCTGCACTAAGTGTAACATATGAGTGGACATCAAGAATCCCAGCAAACATTATGTTTATAGTTTATAATGATAATGTTTCTTTACAAAAGTATGGTTGACATGAAAATCAGAACAAATACAAATGTTAGATTGTTAATTTCAGGGGGAATGGAGATTTGAAGGTCAATCATTTCCAACTATATCACAGCTAGTAAAATATCAATATAGTATAGGTACACCAGTGACAACTAAATCTCAAGCTATATTACGCAATGCTATTAAACGTGAAGCTTGGGAATTAATGAATGATGATATAACATTGGAAATGAAAATAGGCAATGTAAGTTTATTTTATCTTTCTTTTGGACTATACTTATGAATTGAAAACGTGTCCAGATTGAAATAGATATTATGGTAATGGCACAATTTTCCCTTAATACACTCTGCCTGACCTAATCTTCCATGGAAGAGTAGTAGGCCTTCATTCATATCCAGAAAATTTTTAAAAATTGTTTGATTTGATGAAATTTTGTCCTTCAAGTGACATGAATGATCCAACAAGTATGATGAGAATGTGATTACCAGACATCTTATCTGAATATTTAAGATTTGTTTTTCAAATCATTACCTCCAAAAACTTAAATAAAACTGTTTTTATTTTAGGGTAATTTTGGTGAAGTATATAAAGGATATTTTCGACCAAACAATACTGTTGTGGCAGTTAAAACTTGTAAAGATACGCTATCAGAGGATCAACGTAAAAAATTTTTACAGGAAGGCAGAATATTAAAACAGTACGATCATCCTAATATAGTAGAGTTTATTGGTATAGCTGCCTCCAGACAACCTGTAATGATTGTTATGGAATTTGTGTCAGGTTGGTTTAACTTTATACAAGATTTGTCAGTGTTCACCTGATTTAGTCAGAAATTTTAAATAAATTTTAATTGTGTTTGATATTTAGAATAAATGTCATTTGATATTCAATTTATTTGCTGCATTCCAGGTGGTGCCTTATTGTCATATTTACGGAAACAAGGAAGAATACATACTAAAAAACAATTAACACAAATGTGTGTTGATGCAGCTAATGGTATGAGTTATTTAGAGAGTAAAGGTTGTATCCATAGGTTAGTATACATTACCAAACATTACCTATTGTATATATCAAATCAGTGCAGCAAAGAAGAATTTTGGTCTATGAACTAAAAGTTGATAAAATACTGCATATTAATCATTATAATTTCCAGGGATCTTGCAGCTAGAAATTGTCTGGTTGGTGATAATAATGTAGTTAAAATATCAGATTTTGGTATGTCTAGAGAAGAGGGAGAATACCATGTGTCCCAGGGAATGAAACAAATACCTATCAAATGGACGGCACCTGAAGCACTTAACTTTGGTAAATTGGTCTTACTTGATTTTATGAACTGACTAAACTGAGATTATAAAGTTATTTGATTTAGTAATTCTCTTATACAAAGACTGCAAAAGTACCTCTAGAAAGATCATTTCCTCTATTGATGATTAAGTTATGTAATGTCAATCTGTGTTCGGCTATTAGCTCTAATTGTAGTTCCAGGCACGGTCAATATAACAGCCCAATAGTATAAATTGATTGTTGTTTATTTTGATATTTATTTACTATAGGTGTTTATACATCATTATGTGATGTGTGGAGTTTTGGTATATTAATGTGGGAAATATTTTCTTTTGGTGTTACTCCATATACTGGTACAACTAATGCTCAAGCAAGAGAGAAAATTGAAGATGGTAGGTATTCATGTTTGTGCTTCATGAGAACTTATCAACTAGAATGAATATTTTCAAGTGTTCCAAATCACATCTATTAACTTAAGCTTTTGTTACATTAGGTTAAAGTCATTCAAATTCTGGGTTCTTATTTTGGAAAAGTGAACTTAACATGATATTTGTAGTCAGGCCATCTGTTGATTAATTACTAGAATTGATATTTATTTTATATTTAGTTTTATTATCCCATCCAGTACTGTATTTTCTCTTAGTTTTCGAGATGAAGGTCAATGTTGATATTTAAAAGATGCAACTGAAGTCCCCACAGAATTTGAATAAGTGTCATGAAGACAAAAAGGGGTCAGATGACTGTAGGCAATCAGACTTTAGATGTGCATCTATTCATTCACTTTTCAAATCAACCCCTATATTAATTGACACTTGAAAATTCCTCTCAGGAAAATTTTTGTTTTTTTCTTCAGGATATAGGATGCCCCCTCCTGCTGGCACACCAGATGAAATATATACTTTAATGAGAAGGTGTTGGGAATATGAACCTGAAAAAAGACCTCATTTTGATGAAGTTTTCAGAACTTTATCTTTACATGTGAATAAACTTTGAAAAAAGAGTCAGCTAGAGTGGTGTATAGCAATAGCTGTGATTGAATTATGTATATCCAGCTTCACAGATGTACCGTGTTCCAAAAGTGCTAAGAAGATATAAGATCTGATGAAATGAGCATGGTTCAAGTGCCCAAATTATTCTGTTGTCTATAAAGATAACAGACTGCAGTGTTTATATATCCCTGAATAAAGCTAAATGAAATATGGAATGTTGCAATTATTTCTGTAATTAGAAAGAACTAAGATGCACAACAGACGAAGACATGACATAAGCATCATAAGGTGCTACACAATAAAATCCTTTATATATATGTGTGTGTGTGTTATGATACCTTGTTGGTCGGTTTAAAACATGTGCCTCTATCTACTGTTATGTTGTTATATTAGTTAGTACTCAGTGGCGTTTCTATGGTTTGACTCCCCCAATTTCAAATTTCAAACCATTGAGTTCTTAAATGCCCCCCTTGACAGTTATGTGGCTGCCATGTTATGCTTTATAGAAACGCCACTGTTAGTGCTCCAAGTTTTTGTTCTTTCATTGCCAAATAAGATAAGTTGCCAATTTGTATACAAATCATGTACATTTTGTGGTCGAAGAAATTCCGTTCCTATATACTGCCTGTGTTTATTTGTTCCAATCATAATTTAAAACTTACATACAAAAGTATTGTTATAAATACTTGCAGTCCTTGAGGCTCATCTATCATTTGGCTAGTTAAATTTAGATCATGAATGTAAATTATTGGTAATTGAAATTAAGAAAAGTTCTGTATATCTATGCTCTGACAGCAGTATGTCTTTAACAAGACTTTCCTGAATGATCTAGAGAGATATATATATAGTATATTCATTTAACACAATCAGTTTGTTTAAAGTAAGAGTTTACATCAATTGATAACAGATAGATAACAATTTAATCAAAAGTTTTATGTTTCTTGGCTTATGTTATCTTGCCTTGCAAGTTATCCTTATTTAAGTACATGTACTTTAAATTTATTTTAGGCTGTTAACAAGTATATGGTAATGTTTTGATCACAGATTTCAAACGATTTTTGAATGAATCTAGCCTTATAATTGTTTGATCAACTATAATGTTGAACACATTGTTTAGATAAAGATGATATATTTATTTAGAGAATATTTAAGACATAATTTATAGTAGAAATACCTAGTGTTAGATTTATAATATGTTCTAAACATGAGAAATAGGTTGTGATTTATTACATTATAGTATTATTATATATCTGTGTTCATATTTTATCATATTGATCACATAATATTGTGTTCCAATATGTCATTATTACAAAATTCAATATCCAACGCTATCAATTGTATTTTAGAAATATTTTTAGTAACTTCTTAACTTTCTGTGACTTATTAAGAAATGATTGAAATAAGTTTCTTTTCCAACCCATCATCAGTGTATCGTTTTCTTAAGTAAGCAGTAAGCAGGGAGCTGAAGTAAAAAACCAAGTCGTATCTGATTACAAGATGGACTCAGGTATATGGTGTCACAAAATCTGGCAAAGACCATCCTTATGGATTGGCACCCATACTGGTGTATTAATAGTATTTTGTCAGAAATTTATCAAAACTGAAATTGGTGATAAATAATGGAGAATTTATATGATGAATATCTTCTAAAACATAACTAGAACTAACACCAATATACTATATTCTGTTAACTCTTGTGTAATATTACATATACAGACTATTTTTTTAGAAAATCGTTTTGTACAGAAAGCTTCATTATTCAATGCAATAGATGACCATGGCAATAACATTCATTGACATCAAAGTCATTAAAAAGCCTGAATATATATGGTCTAGGAGAGTTTACCAGGCAGTGTTTTTATTTTTTGCTTTATAAAATCAAATACCACAATAATCATATAAATGGATAAATTATACAATATTTTATATAATGTTTTGTACAGGTTATATATAAAGATTTTAAACGATTATGTATATTATAAGATAATTTAATCATATATTGTAAATGAATTTATATTATGAAACAAAGTCTTTGTGTTAACATACATCAACCTAGCAGCAATATTAGTTATGTTGATGTTTAAGTTATTATAATGCAAGTTTTTTGAAGAGAATTATCCTTGAATGAAAAAGTTTTTAATTGTCATTTACATTACAACAATGTTTGCTATTGCTTTATTATAATTTCTGTATACATGTTAAAATGTATTTTAGGTAAGTTTGCTTTTGATAACTTAGTAGGCTTTATTCACATTTGTTGTAACTCTTGTTGATTAAGTTCCTCTTGTATAGCACAAATATTTTTTAAGTATAGTGAATCTATAGAGAAAACCTCTCACTGCATAATTATACATCGATTTACCAAATTCCCTGTGGCTTTTAGTGTTTTAATAGGGTTTTGAGTTGCTTTAGTAATATAAGTAAGTTCGCCAAGATAAATGTAATCCATAATGTTAATCATAATGTGGAGTACCTCTGTTAAAGGGATTGTAAAGAGCATCAATTTGAACCATTCCAATTTTCAGACGCCTGGTTGATAAAGCTTATTTTATGATTAGTGACGTCATTATATACTAAGTTTAGTGGAATTGCAGGAACCACAGACGTCTGATTGAGAATTGGAAAGGTGCGGATTGATGCTATCAGTGTCCCTGATACACACAAATCATTTAAAAATCCTATTTATAATCCCTTAAAGTAATGTCTATAAATTGGAAAAAAAATTAATTACTAACAATAATTTATAATTATCCTCATTATTGTTTGTGTATGAGTTGACTTAGCATTATTACCCTACCTTTTTATTCTGCTTTATTTATGATCTCAAATATTGTACAAACACTAAATAATTTTGTCCATTTTATAAATTATTAACTTAACAACAGTGATTTCAATTGAATTTTCATCTCCATTTCAAATTCAATCAAATAAAAAATTTAAGGTTTGATTCTACATTTAAAATATAATTCTCTCTAGAGCATTACCTGTGGAATTGACAATTTCAGACTGAAAATTCACACCTGTCCAAAGATAATCTAAGACTTTCAGTGCAAATTAATATATCACTCCATACAAAAATTAGTAGTAAAATTCATTTCTGTAAATATTGTGGTCAGTTAGTAGTGAGCATGCTCCTGTATCATTTCATATTTTCTTTCAACATGCTTTTTATTTAGAACTCAATTGATCAGTTTTCACTTATTTTGTCACACTGCAAGAAACCTTTATTTTGAGATTGCAGCCAAGATGTTGAATATTACAACTAATCAGCTTGTTTACAATAAAAATGCTGCATTAAACGTCTTGCAAACTGAATGCAGTATAACAAAGATAATTGAATAGAAACATGTTCTTGGATTATTTAAATTCATGCACATTAACCACAAATTATTTATGGAATGAGCCAATCTTATTGTCCAATGTTTATATGTATACCTATAGCTTGCCATGGTATTTTTTGTTTGTAAATATATGCTACCTTTATAGGTAGTGAACATTCATTTCATATTTTTTTTCTCTTGTTCATAAAACGCTCAGTAAATTATAAAAAAATTACTGCACTGGAAATCTGCAAGAATATTATGTCCGCCATTTGCAAATCACTCAAGTATCAGAGAATAAATTGTGGTACAAACATATGATGACTAATAGTACAGCTAAGCTAATATGGTATGACAAGATGATTCATGGCATGTTTAAAACCAACACCACACTGCCTCACATGAAGTAGAGTTTTAGTCAAATACTCATCATGGAAAAGAAAACTGGAATGGATATCCCACTGCTGAGCCATGTTTGCCATATACCTATACTAAATTTAATGAATTTATCGTTGTATACAGGATTCTGTTGTTTACTTACGAAACTAATGAGTTTTATAAGTTTGAGACTTTATGTCCATTATAAGAGGTTGAATTTAAAAGTAGACAAATATCCTTGTCAGGTGAGATATGTTTCAAAACAACACACTTTGTACTGAAAACTATAATTGTATGACCATAGAAATTGTATGAATACATCATGAAAAATCAAGTCCCCTGAACTTGATCAATATTAAAATAATATTACTACTTAAAATGATAAGAAAACTACATAATAATAATAATGATGATGAATCTTGGTTGAAATAAAAAATTAAAAATTAAATATGTACAAAGTGTGAACACCAAGATGGCGAGTAATCCTTCCCAAGCTTTCCTGATATTTCATACAGTCTCTTGTTTTACAATTCTAACACCACTATTTAACTTGACTTTAATATGTTCACTGGTTTTGTTAAATCACAAATATGTCTCTCCAATAGTTTAAGAAGTGGGATTTGCCTCTGCCATATATTGGTCTAATTCTGAATCTAAATGTGATTTAGTTTTGGACATGTAGGCATCTAATTGGTTATCTAATTCTTCAGCTGTTGGTGGTTTGCCATTTTGACCTCCCCTTCCACCTCGTCCACGACCTCTTTGACCTCTCTGAGCGCCTCTCATTCCTCTAGCTCCTCTTCTACCTCTTCCACCACCTCGATTTTCATCATTAAAACTGAAGATATAAATCAACATTAAATGAATGGTAAAAATCACTCTTACCATAAAAAAGTTCTTCTTGTGAAGTTTTTAAAATTGGATATTTTGTATTATATAGTATCACCTTCATGGTGATAACAAAAAGGCAATTTAGTTATGAATGTTATTTTTTTATATATATATTAATACTTCAATATATCATATTGAAGTATCTTGTACAATAACATTCCTTATAAATCAACATCAAATGTGTTTGTGCTTATAATATTTCAAGAAATCAGCATCAAGTCAGTATCATGACCGTGCTAAAAATATTGCTCATAAATCAGTATCAGACAGTTTTCTCTGATAACATTTCTATTGTTTATATTTCTTCAAAATTTATGTATTAATATGTGCAGTTGATCAACAACACCCTGAGTGATATTCCTTAGACAATGATACAACAACACCAGAATGAAATTGGAGGTAATTTAATTACAGTAAGAAACTGGTATGTTAACCACATGCTAAGCAAATAAAGTGAACTATGTCCAAGTTCTTCATGAGAAGACAATACAGTGGAATCCTGAATGTCTTCTGAAAATATAATTTATTATGAAGATCTCAAAGGAAGTTCTCATTTGATTTCAGAATAGTGTTAAAACTTTTTGATAGTGTAACCTGATGAGTTTTATAAAGAACACTGCCATTCATATTGTACAACTGATTTTGACTGCAGCATTGCAATCTAGAGATTATAAGTTATTCTTCATTTACAATTTAAAAATAAAAGCAAGAAACTAAACAGAAAAGGGAGGTACAACTAAAAGTATAAAACCATTTCAGCAGTTAGGATGTAGCAGATGATGAACTGTCAATATAATTTTATTAAATAATTTACAGGATCAAAAAAATTCAACTCCACCAAAAATTAAATGATACAGAGAAAGCCAGGGTATGGTGAATGCCACATTTACAAAATAAACATCTAAAAAAGCATCCACACCATACTGTCTTACTTTCTCATCAAGTAGTTAGATCTTCCTCTCTGACCACGCCCTCCTCTCCCTCGGTACAAAGCTTGACCTCTATTAGTAACCAAATCTCTAAATAACACAATGCCTCAAATGATGATCTGATTCTTAAATACCACAATGTCTTTTTTGCCTTTCTTTTTCCTTTTTTTTTTCAATTTGTGATGCATATTTCTTATTTATTAAGAGATCATCAAATCCCATAACACATTGCATATTTGTATAATTTGTCTTGGGATATATGATGTATTTCTGCCAAAACAAACACGATGCTTATTAGTTACTTTTTGTTAATTCTTTATGACTAAAGCAGCTATAAAGATAGCTTGCCAGGCAAGGTAACATATGCCCACTGGCAGCTGTCAGAAATGATAAAACAGTCTTTAGTGACTAAAGTATGAATTTTCTCATATTAAAGAAATTTGAATTCATTGATATATATATTTACTGCCAGTTATTTATGCTGAGAAATACCACCAAATTTTTAAAATCATTATCAATAATCCAAACACATCAAATTATCTCATCAATATACATGATCACACTATGTTTCATTAAAATCAATTGAAAACTGTAGTCTCACAAACAAATTTTGATGTCTTTTTCCTAAGTCAAGGGCAATAACTCAAGAACCGTTCATCGAAAGATCGTCAAATTCGAACTTGACCAAGATCTCATCAATATAAATGATCACACCATATTACATTAAAATCAGTTGAAAATTGTAGTCTCTATTGTGTTGACAAGAAATGTTGACGGACCAACGGACAGGGGCGACAGCAATATACGTCCACATTTCCATGTGGATGTATAAAATCAGTTGAAAACTGTAGTCTCTATTGTGTTCACAACAAATTTTGATGGGTTTTTCATAAGTCAAGGGCAATAACTCATAAACCTTTTAACAAAAGATCATCAAATTCGAACTTGACCAAGATCTCATCAATATAAATGATCACACCAAATTTCATTAAAATCAGTTGAAAACTGTAGTCTCTATTGTGTTCACAAGAAATGTTGTCGGACCCACAACAATATACGTCCACATTTCCATAGGGGCGTATGAAAAACAATGTTCGAAAAATGGCAATAGTGACTAAAGGTTCTGATGAAGGCTATAGACAACATTCCATTGGACATGGTGAAAACAGGTCTTCTGCAAATCAAGTAAAAAGGTAAGGCACAGAAACATTTGTGTGGCAGCATAGAGCGATATTAACCAGCTCAGTTCTTTAGATACTATGTAAACAAATTATGCCAAAACAGAGAAATTATCATTCAAAAATTGTATAATTTTACCTGTTGCTACTTCCACGTCCTCTCATACCACCTCTACCACGGTTACCACGATTACCACCTCGGCCTCCTACAATTAAGATCTACCATGGTTAATAAATAATTTTGAGAGCTAATCAAAGAATGGTGAAAGTGATACAATATAAATGTTTGTTTTACCAGTTGATTTTTTACTGTTGTTTGTAATAATTACTTAACAATGTAGAATTCCTGATGAAGAAAGAGTTGGAACATCAGATTTTCACGTAATTGAGATTTATTTAAATTTACTTGAAAATATACTACACTGAACATCTTTATTAATTAGAAAACCAAATCTCTGTTAGCTTACATTTACACTCATCAGACATGAAAAATACAAAATTTAATAGTATGATAACTAATAGTAAATGAATTAATGGGAGGGAAATTACATTACATGAAATATGAGGAATGTATGAATAAATAATTTCAACATTGAAATATATTTGAGAACATGGATGACAGCATGCTTAAATTTAAGGATGTGTAAATGATGACAGTCTGATGAGTGTAATATTGCTTACTTTGGTTATTAAACCGTGGGTTAAACCCTCCTCTATTACGACCTGTGAAATCATTACTGTTATTTAATGAGGACATGGATTGTTGTCGAATAAATCCACCACCGCGACCACCGCGACCACCTCTCTGCTGTAATTGTCTTCCACCACGTCTATTTCCTCGAGTATGACCTCTTAATCCACCTTGATTCTGGAAATTTCCTCTCTGTACCCCTCGACCTCTAACAGCGCCAAAATTTAATCTAGCTTTAATATTACTTGATCCCAAGCGTTGTTTTAAACTTTTCTGTAAAAAATAAATTACTACATCATTCAGTTTTTAGGAAATTAGATAATATAATTTAACAAGTGGTTGCCTTGCAAGTTACGCTATACATTATAATGTGGGCTTATAAAAATTTATTTTATCTATCAAATTTAGGTTTGCAGAAAAGAGACTTCTCAATTCACAGACTTAAACCTTCAAGTATAACTCTAAAGGAAAACTTGAAACTAACCTGTTTAACTTTAGAAGATTGTTGTTGTAATCCTGGCCGATTAATATTTTGTTGATTTTGACGTTGATTTCTAACTGATTGTTGTTGTTGTGACATCATGTTTCCTCTTATATTCTGCACCGTTGGTTGTGGTCGTGTCTTCTGGATATGTGTAAATCTTTCCACAAGAAGGAAATAATCAGAATTTGAACACTCTTACCAGAGATTTTACTTGTGGCCTGTATCATTCTTTAATCTCAGTTAATTTTCATCTCTCTTACACAGATAGCCTGTATTCTTTGAGAAGAATGATAACTTCAAGTCCCTTCATTGAGCTAATTACTTCAGCCAATGTCAAAACCAGAAAATAATACTTTAAAACTTGTTCAAACAAACGAAAAGGTTTACATGTGAAAGATATTTTTTCTCTTTATTTTTATTGTGCAGTTGATTTAGAAAAGAAAAACTGTACCCAAAGTTTAAAACTTTAGCATACATTTCTCATGGTTCTGCTCTCTGGGCTGAAGATTACAGGCCACTTTTTAAATATTTATGATCATTTATAGAGAAGATTGTTTTCTTACTCTTGATCATGATTACAATTATATATGCAATTTTTGAAATGTTTGAACAATTTCCTTCTAAAAGCTTATATTGCATTTGGTATTCTCAATAAATATATTTTCATGAAATAAAATTATGAATGCTTCTTTCTAAATCTTATTGATTTTCTACATTTCAATGAATCATGAAATCCACCAATTATTACTTCAAGTAACACCATCTGGTGCACAACTGTATACAAAGTATACTTTTCCTTCCATTATATATGTCATATTTCACATATATTTTGTAGTACAAGTCCTCACCGATCATTTAATGACATCTTAGTAGTGCTTTTAAGCACAATCTTAGTAGGAACCTGTGACATCTTCAACCTGTTAATCTGAAATATAAAAAATATGGTAAAAATACTTTGAATAATACTGATTGCCATTTAAAAGAGCAATAAAGAGTCCTCTATTCTAACATTAATTGTAAACATCCATCTAATAACAATAAGCAATATCATAGCCCATTAGTGCATATCAATAAATTCATAAAAAAAGAAGAATACTGTGTCTATTCTGCCACAAAAGTTGTTAAGGGTTAGGGTTAAGTGATGCTGATGCAGTAAGAGATAGATAATTTAATTTCTACCTTGAGTGGCATTTAGTAATTGAGGTATGAATATATGAACACAATTTTCTGGATAACAATTACTTTAATAAATAACTTGAGATTATTGCTTGATAATGACGAAAGTATCATCGTCAAAATGTCTCAAGTTATTTATTAAAGTATTTGTTATCCATAAAATTGTGTTCATATATAATCTAATTTTTGTTCAACTTGCAATACTCTTGTTTGACCCAGGCAGCATGTCAATACTTGTGATGGATGTGAATAAATGGTGTCATAGAAAATGGTATACAGATAATCCAGATATGTATATTTTTTATAGTTATTAATCAGAAACAGTCTGAAGCTACAAAATCATCGAGGTTTATTTCGATTTTTTATGAATCCCTCACCTTGACCCATATTTCATGAGTAACCCACTCTACAACGGCGGAAAATGTGTCACCTCTTTTAGTGATATATATTATATATTAATTGCCATTAATTGCTTTATTAAATAGTGTTACTGTTTTTTGTTTTAGATGTTTTGAGTATTATTATTTACTAAATGTCTTTTGGCATAGCAGTGAAATTGGGAAGCTGCTGGTTAAAGTTTAAACTTTTTTTAAACTGAAAACAGGAAAACTGTTACGTAACATTTTGTTATTGTTGAAATGAAAATGAAATAAAATATACTATATATTACATGCATGTCATTAAATCAAACTATTTTTCTTCACATAGATCTACCCTAAAATGAGAGCGCAGCTCTCTCGACGGCAAAGTGAAGCTCTCTATAATGGTAACACACACGTATACATTAATTCGTTTCAGAAAATTTATGCCCCACAAAAAGTGAGAAAAAAGATGGCGGATCATGGGGGCCGCCATGTTTGTTGACAACTAGATCAGTCAATCAATTAGTTTCGGAGTGAATATTCTGGAATTCTTTAAATAAATTACGACAATTGTTTCAAATACAGAAAGGGATGTTTTGTAGCAACTTAACAACCCTTACGTTTTATTTTATTTTTCCTGGATATTCTCTATGCTTCATAAGGAATAAAATGACAGCTTCGACCTAATTTCCAAAGACTTTCTCCCAAGCAATGATGGCATCATACGTCATGATATAATGACGTCATCGTTATAGATGGTTACTTTCACACCTTATAGAAATGTCTATGGATCTTATATTCATAGAAGATTACCATCATACATATGATTAGAAGACAAAATAGTTTGCATTACATACAGATAAGGTTGAATATCTTTTATTTAATTATCATTAATTATTGTTATTCTATCATTAACCTGCGCTCTCATTCAAGGCCATGCCTTCATTCATATTAGTGAATAGGGGGAGGAAACCACCAGAGTTAAAATTGAAAAGGGGAGAACCATAAGGGCATGAACTTTTTAAGCCAAATGAGGTAAACCACTGTAAGCCATTACTTTTAAGTTCTACGTAATGATAATAAGAGTAAGATAAGACACTAAAAATAGTAACCTAACCGAAGAAGTTACACTGAGACTGAGAGTAATATTGAGAAAATGCCGAGAAAACTTACACTATGTACAGTGATTGTGGCATTTAGACTACAGAATTTTATTTAAAAATTTATTTTGCAACAAATTATATTCTACATTTTACATCAAATAACCCACCTTTCGTCAGCAAACAATAAGGTAAAGTTCTGAAATCAAACACTAAATTGAAGTGAAAAATCAATTTTTGCCAACTCAAGTTTTCGATGAACGGAAGTGACCAAATTTGGAATGGTGTGTGGAAGAAAAGACATTCTTTAGATCTGAATGGATGATTTAGTTTTGGAAAGAATATTTCCAGTGTAAGAATTACAGTTTTTCTTAGTCTTTCCAAGTCAAATCAATAGAAACAATTTTTTTTTATAACAAATTAAATTATATTAAAAGAAGAATAAATTGTAACCAGAATATACCGTAGAAGGACAAAAACATAACCCTAATTATGGACTCTAACATTATCATGATAGTGGTAAGGAAAATCCACTAACTTTCTCAGCACTGGATAATTAAAAAAAAAAAAATTCTTTCTGGGTTGAAGTGGGTTTATACATTATTGCCAAGTGATTTGAACAAAATGGTTACGCACACGGAAGATAAATTCTCTATATGATTTGTTTAGGTACAGATTCGTTCTGTGCGGGGCTGTAACTAGATTGGTTCATTTAAGGGGTGGTATTTTTACAATTATAGTAATTAAAACAATATTTTAAATTAGTCTGACTTTCTAATGAAATATTCTGTTAAAATATATAATTTCAATGACATTTCCACTGTAATAGAGATTTCAAACGAAAAGCAAAATATAGATGAGACGTTGTAACAAATATTTATTAACTTAGTATCCCCTAACGACCAAAGAGTGGTACAGTCCAAAGCCAAACACTACATTTTATTTTTGATGGCATCTTGAAATAGTCTTGAAGGACATCTTTGGGGGTTTTAGCTTGAGAAGTTAATATTTTGACTGCTTTTTACTGTTTAACGGTCAATATGGTAAGTAGTTTTCAAATACCTGTTTTTCGTTGATTTGATAAAGATTTAATTGAGTAAGCTTTTGTTGATCTACATACATTGCGTCAGTGGTGTAACTTATTTTCGTGCATATAAGGATTTAAAACCGAATTTCGTCAAAGTTAAAAAACGGGGAAAAAATTATGTCTTACGTGTTTCCACAGATTTTCTACAAAATAATTGAAATTGGTTTGTTTCGATTTTCTTTATGAATCCCTCACTTTGACCCATATTCATGAGTAACCAACTCAACGACTATTTTCGTGTACAATGTTTCATCTATAAATAAGTCTAGAAAAACACGTTGTATGGATACCGGGTGGTATAATTAACTTCTCTTAGTATTTATCTCTAATATCATTTCACTATAACTAATGATATTTCCTTCAAAGAACCATGATTTAAAAAAAAATGACAAAACAAGACACGTAGCGTGATTTATTGCTAAAAGTCACTGAAACAACATAAGAATATGGCCCACTTTGTGTTCCATAGAATTTTTCTGCTGACACGGAATCTGCTAGTTGATCACGTGACTTCATTCGTTGGACTACATTCTAACAGACGACACTTGGAATTCTGATTACAGCTTGGGATTATAAGGAAATTCGGCCGATAAAAACTTGTGATGTTTGGTAATACATTTTACCTTACTTGAAACTTCTGGATCCATTCTACAAGCTGACTTTGTACAGAAAACCCATGTTTATCAAAACAAGCAAAAGGCGAAGTCACGCAAGGTCGCACATGTAAATTTCCTTTCCGGAAATGAACGAAAAATAGGTTAGCACGAAGTTAGGTTACTTGACTATACTACCCTCTGACTCGATGACCAGACTAGTACTGAATTAGACTTATGACTACAGTTTACACCTATTTTTTAAACATTATCATTAGGCTAGTCCAACAAATGACATCAATGAGTCCAACAGCTATAGTTCTGGTAAATATGATTTACCAACATAAGACAGTAGGCCAATAAATAATTAATATCCAGATGAGACAGTGAACCTAACTTATGTTATGTATAGCCTTTAGGTAGTTGTGATTGTTTTAGCTTAGGAATAGATCTAACATTCTAAAATATAAAAACAAAAAATATAATTTGAAAATTGTAAGCTTATATTGTGCGAAGATTGAACTTTTGGTGAGCGTATATTGCTGTGACCAATGTCCGTCTGTCCGTCCACAATTGCTCGTAAACACTCTACAAGGCACAATTCTTGACTGATTTCGACAAAACTCGGTATAATAATAATAATGACGATATTTATATTGCACAGCAATTAGATCCTCGTGGAATTTCTCAAGGCGCATATGGTTGTTTGTAATCACCCAAGGATGAACCCTATTGAAAGTCAGAAAAATCGAAAAATATTTAGTATGAGTTATTGCCCTTGTTCTTGAAACGCTCGTAAACACTCTAAAAGGTGCAATTCTTGACGGATTTTGATGAAACTTGGTGTGAGTGTTTATCACCCAAGGATGAACCCTATTTAAAATCAGAAAGATCGAAAAATAATTAGTATGAGTTATTGCCCTTGTTTCTTGAAAACACGTTCAATTTTAGCTTGTAAACACTCTAGAAGGCACAATTCTTGATGGATTTTGACGAAACTTGGTGAGTGTTGGTTATCACCCATCGATAAACCCTATTGAAAATCAGAAAAATCAAAAAATATTTAGCATTCATGAGTTATTGCCCTTGTTCTTGAAAACGCGTTCAAATTTTAGTTTGTAAACACTCTAGAAGGGATAATTCTTGGCGGATTTTGGTGTGAGTGTCTGTAATCACCCAAGGATTGAAAATCAGATGAATCGAAAAATATTGAGTATGAGTTATTGCCCTTGTTCTTGAAAATGCATTTAATTTTTAGCTTGTAAACACTCTAGATGGCACAATTCTTGACGGATTTTAACAAAACTTGACTTGAGTGTTTGTTATCACCCAAGGATAAAGCCTATTGAAAATCAGAAAAATTGAAAAATATTTAGTATGAGTTATTGCCCTTGTTCAATTTGTAGCTCGTAAAAACTCTAGAATGCATGATTCTTGCTGGATTTTGACAAAACTTGGTTTTATTATTCAGTACTGCGCTGAAGATTGAATATTTGTTTTCACGAGCTAAAGATTGAACATGTTTTCAAGAACAAGGGCAATAACTCATACTCAATATTATCCAGTATCGCCCTAAAGAGTTCAAAAGCAGTGTATGACTAAAGGTTGAATATTTCATACTGGTGATTGTTAGTGTACAGCTAAATATTTATTTCAAAATCAAAGCTGCCAGTGGGCGTATATTACCTTTCCTGGCAAGCTATCTTTCTTTCACATTTCATAACATTATGATATCAATAAAGCCAGAACTACTTTTATTGTTTTTTACTCCATAAGCTTATACTTTGAATTTATTTTGATCAGACTACCGTAAGAAGACAGTTAACCACCAATATGAGAGAGAAGAATCTTGATAAAAGTAGAAGACAAGAAGAATTGAGAGAGGATACTTTACATAGGTTGTCAGAAGAAAGAATGCTAACATCCAATATGAATCGGGAAGAAAGAATAGAAGATAAGCGATACTTAAGAAGACAACAATTAGAACAGAAAGAGAGAGAAATGGAGGAAGCCATAATAAGGGTGAGCCTATGTAGATTCTTTAATAATCTACTATGCATTTTGTGTGAATTGTACTATTTAATATTGTATTGCCAATCATAAAGTGTACAAATTAGTATCATATCTTTTAATTTATTTTGGGTACTGGTAGTGAATTTGATAGTACATATTGGTACCCTATAATTTGATATATTATGATATATAATAACTCATATGATAAAACATATATTATTTTAATTATTCTATAGGCAGAAAGAGATAGAATAATGAAGGCACAACAATATGAACAAGAAGACAAGTTAGCCAGAGAATTACAGAATTTAAACCAGAGTAAATTGCGAGATGAGAAAACAAGACAGCAAATTCGTGAATCTAGGTAAGCTAAAATTATTTTACAATGAATATTTATAGTACTGGTAGTGTCTCACAGGGAAAATATAAATTATCTAAACAAATATCAAGTGTCAAAATTATGCATTTTCCAAACATGTCAAGAAAAACCGTGACTACCAGATATAAATTTTTTTAAATTCGTTACTTTTAGTTTAGAGTTACGAGAGTTAGAAGCTAAATTAAAAGCAGCCTACATGAGTAAAGAAAGATCAGCACAATTAGCAGAAAAAGAGGTAATCAAATATGAACAAATGAAACGAGATGCTGAAATAAGTCACGAAATGAAGAAACAACATGAAAGAGCTGGTGTAGAAGAAGCTAAACGCATTGAAGAACGATATCATGAACAAGTGAGATATCAGCAAGAATTAGAAAGACAACTTGAAGAACAAGAATACAGAAAACAACAAGCTTATGAAGAATTCTTGAAAGAAAAACTAATGATTGATGAAATAGTTAGAAAGATTTATGAAGAAGATCAAAAGTAGGTTTTGGTTTAGGCTTTTCTGGACTAGTTTTAATCAAATAAAGGAAATTACTTTGGATTGTTTACCCAATTTTGACATTTACATAATATTCAACTTATGGAGCATATTATGAAGTATATACATGTAGAATTCCAAGTAAGAAACGGTCAGAACCCAGGTGAAGAGCATCATACCTAATCATTAAACATTGTATTGTTATTTTCAGGGATCTTGAAAGACAGATGCAGAAAAGAAAAGCAACTCAACAATATATTGAAGAGTTCAAAGCAGCTAGATCTGCATGGAAAGATGAGGAAAGAAGAAGAATGGAAGAAGAAAATAAGAGAATTTTACAGTTTGCTAATGTTCAACAAGAACGTGAGCTTGGAGAAAGAGAAGCTAAAAAAGCCAAGGAGCAGGCTATGGAACAGGTTCAGAGAGAAGTAAGTTTAATATTGGATGTATAGTCTAGTCTGATATACAGTTTAATTGGTCAGTTAATCATGATCAGAAACTATGGGAATTTTCCTTTACATTCAAATATTTAGAAAGATTAAGAAATGTGCATGCATATTAATTTTTTTTCCAGAGGACAGAGAAGCAATGTTTCACATTGATTGATATTTTCTAAATTTGTAAAATTTCAGTTATCAAAGAAAATTGCTGCCAAAGAGAAAGAAAGAGATGAAATGGAAAGAATACAGATGGAGTTATATCTTGAAGAACAAGAAGACAGAGAAAGAAGGAAAGAATCGGTAAGTTGAGTTTTTAGAGATTAAATATGTTCATTTCTATGGATTATGATTACCTAAACTGGATCAATGGTATAAAGAAAGAGTATGTATTTATAGCTTTCAGATGACAAGATTATCATTACATTTATAATGAAAATTTTACTTTCCTACTTCAGGCTGATGTTGAACAGAAACTTCGTCAAAGAATTGAATTGCAAGAAACACATGCCAGACAGATGCATTTCAAGGCACTTAGATTACAAGCTGAAAAGGATGAAGAAGATCAGTTCAGGAATCAGATGTTGGCCAAATTTGCTGAAGATGATAGAATTGAGCAGATGAATGCTCAAAAACGAAGAATGAAACAATTGGAACATAAAAGATCTGTAGAAGCATTGTTGGAAGAAAGACGTAGAAACTACGCTGCAGCTAGGGAAAGAGAGATTGCTGAACATGAACAAGAATCTCGTATGGAAGAATTTAGAAGACAAATCATTGAGGAAGAAAGACAACGTTTGTTGCGTGAACATGCTACTAAATTACTTGGTTTCTTACCTAAGGTAGGTTGATCCGATACACAAGATAACACATGTATGAGAAAAATGAACTTGATGTTAAAGCTCATAAAGTGGCATACAATAAACAAATTGACCAAGAAAGTGTGTTTAATAAGCAAGGCGTATTAGAGATTCCTTGAAAGAGAATACCTTTGTAAATGTTTCTTCATTGCACTCTTCATGTCATTGGTGTCCAGTAGGCTAATCAGTGAAATTCTATATTAATGTAATTGTTTTAATTATAACAGGGAGTTATACAAGATGAAAAAGATCTGGAGATGTTGGGACCAGAATTTAAAGAAGTTTATCGTAAAAGTCATATGGATCCTTTTGATGATGAAGACTGGAATAACAGCCATCGATAAGGCACCATCTAGAATCCTTTTTTTTTGAATGCATTCCACACACTGTCCTTTATCATTTTATTTTATAACTGTTAATTAAATGAGAACTGCTTGAAATCTTTTGGGATGATTAAAATATGTAGAATTAATTCCTGAATTGCAGTGCATTCATCTTGGTATGTCAGAATTATAAGGATTATGTACAGATTGTCATTTGATTTGAAGAAACCTAGTAAATCAATATTATGAGAGAACATTAATGTTTCAGCTATGTTTGATTTTCCATCAGTATTTTTGTAGTGTCCTAAGGATCAGCAATGGTAAATTCACTTGTTTCCTTTTGTGGGATCAATTAATCAAATTAGAATGGAAGTATATTATGTGAATAGATGTGACTTCACAGATTTATTGTTTATAATTTATTTTTATTTATATTATGTGTAAATTGTATGTATATAAGAATTTTAATGAAATATGATCTTCACTCACAAAAAAGTTCATTTCTTACTTCTGTTTATAGAAGTTGAAGTAGTTGATTCAACAAGATGGGGGAAATTTGCTGTACTGGTACCTCTGTCGTGATTTAAAAAAAGAAAATTTTTGTGTTTGAAAATCTGAAAATAACATACTTTGGTACCTGATTTAGAAGTCAAATATTCATTCATTCAACAACTCTGCCATTTCCTTCAAGTACGGTAATAAATTAGCTGAGAGCTAACAGAATTTATGAAAGGAATAGAGCATAAGCATGGATTTTTATACCAGGATCAATAATAGCAATGCTTGACATCTATATGGTTTATATGTATTGAAATGTCTATCACTGTAGGTACAAAAAAAAAGTCTTTTGAACACAATTTTATATGTAACATAACAATGTAAACAATAAGTATCACATTGAAACTATAGTAACAAGGTTTCTATAAATATTCAAGAAAATAACAAATGAATTTTATGACTAATATTTTGTCCTAGTCAATGAATGTCACTGAACACATCAATAATAGGCTAATAACCCACTGAACAATATACATTATACAACAAGACACAGTTACATTATGCTAGAATGTTTGGGTTAATATTGAGCAAAATTTATAAAAAATTCTTAATGCAAGCGGATGTAATTAATCAATAGGACTGTATTAAGTTCTGTCATAATAGATTCAATTAAAGTTTGTGCTTATGCACCAACTATAGAACTGAAAGTTTTAAGTATTGAAATGCTAAGCTTTCACATTTGGGAACATATTTCCATGTAACAAATTACTTTTTCTTCTTTCCTTGAGCAGCAATAGATTTCATCTTGTCAGGAGGCAGGATTTTAAATGAACAGGTTAGATCTTGAGCTACAATCATCACAGCCCCAGCATTATCAAACTCTCCACAATAATTAGGAGCACTAAACAATGTGACCAGCTTTCTTTTCTGAAAAAACTGATACCCATCTTCAACAACTTGGTGAGCTCTAGCAATCAGACTGCATGAAAATTTCTTGAGACAATCTTTGACAATATCACGACCAAAAGTATAGGATACACCTCTGTCATTTTCACCCCAGCCAGTTATATCTTCATCTGGATCTGACCACAATAAATCACAAATCAATCCTTGGTCTGGAACATCAAGTGGACGTTCAATTTCTTGAATTTGTTGCAAGTCAGACAAATCTGGAGATAATCCACCATGCATACACAATATGGTCCCTTCAACTAATGCTGCTATTGGTAAGGCATTGAAACAGTCTGTAAATGTCTTCCAAAGTTTGATATTGTATCTTCTTTTACATTCATCATAAAATCCATAAATTCTATTGATGGAAGCACATTCATGATTCCCTCTCAATAAAAAGAAATTGTTTGGGTATTTGATCTTATATGCAAGTATCAAACAAATAGTTTCTAAGGAATGTTTTCCTCTGTCAACATAATCTCCAAGAAATAAATAATTTGAATCTGGTGGGTAGCCACACCCATCAAAATGTCTCAACAAATCTTCATACTGTCCATGGATATCGCCACAAATATTGACTGGAGCTTCTAATTCCAGTAGCATTGGCTGTTCCATGAATATTTCCCTCGACAACTGACAAAGCTGTCGGATTTTGGTCTCTGGAAGTTGAACTTGTTTATTTGGAGAATTTCGAACAGACAGAAGATGTTCAATGATGGCATCGACGTCGATTTCTGCACTGTCTCCCGGTCCAGTCATCCTTTCTGGCATAATGTTAATAACTTCAATTCCTTGCAGTTATGAACCTTTTCAAAGAAAAATCAGTGTCCCGATGCATTTAAAAATAAGCCAAAATAATCGAAAATGCGCTGTCTAAATCTAAATATTCCTGTTTTTGACGCCATTTTGTTCTGACGACAATATTGATCACATGACTGTTACCAATAGTGACCATCTACAGCGTGCTTTGATAATAAGGAAGTTGCTGTGCGCTTCCATTGATTTTTACGACTGAACCTTTATTTCATCACAAGTCGATCCGTGAATATAAGAAATTATACAGGTTAAAGGCTAATGAGTAAACATAAATAAATAGAAATAAATCTATGATTCTTTGTATATTATAGCACTGCGCTAAGGCAACAAGAGTCAGTTGTAAGAACTTAGCGAAGGTGGATCAGTTTTTTGACATCCTAACATTTTCATCCAATTTTGTTGGCTTCCGTAAATGGCTCTCTCTAAAAGTCATTCTCCCCACCGCCCTTAGCCAATGCCGACCATGCGCCTCTAATAAATCAAAAGATAGCTTGCCAGGCAAGGTAATATACGCCCAGTGATTTTAAATAAATATATATTATATATATTTATTTAAAATATTTGATCGTACCGTTACTAAGTTACAATTACCAGTGTGAAATATTCAGCCTTCAGACATGCTCTTCTTTTGAACTGCATAATATATTACCAAGTTTCATCAAAATCTGTCAAGAATTGGGCCTTCTTGAGTGTTTAAGTTCTAAAACTTGAACGCATTTTCAAGAACAAGGGCAATAAAACTCATATTAATTTTTTTTCGATTTTTCTGATTTTCAATTAATAGGCAATTCATACTTGATAACAATCACTCACACCAAGTTTCGTCAAATCTGTCAAAAATTGAACTTTCTATATAGCGTTTACCGGCTTAAAATTGAACCCTTTATTGAGAAGAAGGACTTTAAAGTATGGCAATTGATAACTCTTAATTTTCCTACTGAATATTTTTCTATTTTTCTGAATTTCGGTATGGATCATCTTTGGGTGATAACAAACATTCACACCAAGTTTCGTCAAAAACTGTCAATAATTGAACCTTCTATAGTGTTTAGGCTACAAGCTAAAATTGAACGCTGTTCATCCTTGGGTAATTACAAACAACCATACCAAGTAACATCGATATCAGTAAAAAAAAATGCGCCTTGTAGAGTGTTTACGAGCAATTGTGGACGGACGGACGGACCGACATGGGTGACGGCAATATATTATATACGCCCCCCATTTTTATGTGGGCGTATAAAAATATTCATGATTTGATGTTCTGATCAGCAATTTTGTCTAACTTAAAATTAGGCCTACAATTTTCTCTGATTAAGCAATATTATTTAACTTCCCTATATATTATGAAATATATCCTGCAGTCCAAATAAGCCGACGCCCTGGTCCAATTTATCCTCCGTGTTGGGTAAATTGGAACAGTCGCTTTGATTTTCCAAACCTTAACTATTTCATTTAAACTAACTAAATTTGGTTTTCGTGAAAGTTACAGCCATGTGCATGCAGCTTGTAAGCATGGACGATTTGCATCAAGAAACTGTAGACATATATTTCCTTAATTTACCCATCTTTCCCCTACCGTCACCTCTGTTCGCCCGTCGATCAACATTTCTTTCAGCACTACAAATAGTTTATATTTTATTTGAATGAAACTTGGTGTGATCATATATTGATGATATCTTAGACAATTTCGAATTTGAAGAATTTTCTATCTTTTTGATCTATTGTCCTTGCCTTTAATTATTTGTTGTTCGTGAACAATAGAATAAAGCAACTTTTATCCAAAAGAAATATAACAAGTTCGAAACTTATCCATCCAAATTGCATTGCCCAAACACAACAATAACGTTTGTAGGCCATTAGCCAGATAACCAAACCAAACCAAAGCAACAACTACCATTCGACTACAATCAAAACGAGTATATTTATTAAAAGAAACTAGCGACATTAAAGATGCGGGTCTTTGTCGGCGATTTTCGTCAAGTCGAGTTTTTACCGACAGGCTGTGGGCACACGAGGAGACAAAAATCTCCGGTAGATATAATCACGTGGGGATCGTGCAGCTGAAAGGAATATCATAGGCCTATGATTGGAAATGAAATGAAATGAATGGAGTTTTACGTCCTACTTTTCTGCACCATGTGGGCTAATGAAGACGGGCAACGCCATGCAGGGTGCGATGAGGGAAATTTTGCCAGGACAGCGGCATTAGCCTGCTCTTTTTCGATTTCCAACTTTCGAGGGATCTTTAACATGCACAGCCTGTAGCACACGGGGCTTCGGTTTATTGTCTCATCCGAACGACTGGACGCCTATGATTGGATGATAACGCTCTGTAAAAGATAAAATAACCGGCGACAAAAAGTATCACTCTTATTTGATATTATAAATCCTGTCGGCATCCCGAAAATCTTGTTGTGGAAGCGCAGGCATTCGAGTTGGCGCCAAAATCGGCGACAAAGATCATGTACGCCATTTTTTTATCAATCGTACCTTAGTCTCAGAAACGGGAATTTTTTAGCTAAGCCAGTAATAGTGTTCAGATCTCAACAGCTCAGAAATTCCTAGTCTCAGATATTTTTGAAGGAATTATGCGATTATAACAGACTATAACATATATTCAAGACACAAATCCACCCACCAAATTCGCACCGTCCCCTTAAAGTGGATCAGAGCAACTCCCATTAATAGTGTCATTATATATCAGGTCTTAAACGTGCCGATATCCTATCTGTAAATTACGCCAGGAACTTTCAGGGCCAGATTTGTCAGGCTAGTATATGCATAGGCCTTACAATTTCGTCGGATCATGGATGGTATGTAGTCACCACTTACATACATATCCTGTATATGTGCAGTGAAGACAGTTTAAAAGGGATAGTAAGTAATCACATGCTTTCTAGTCTCATCTAGATCGAAAAAAAACTGTCAGTTCTGTATCGCAAGATTTTACACGTCAAAGGCGCTGACTCAATTTTGAACTTGACGATGAGATCATCGATATTACTTACTCCCTCACCAAGACCCGAGTGACAACTGCAGCCTGTGTCGTATCAAAGTGTTTTAAAGACGTAGCCTAAATGCCTATATCTGACTGTTCTTCAATTATTCCTATATTCAAACGTTACCGACAACCCATCAATATCGATTACACATACACACCAAGTTTCATCAAGATCAGATAAAAATCTTTTTGATAGCCTTTATTGTGTGTACAAGCCAAACTTCACAAACCCAAGGGTAAAAATAGCGATTGTAATGGCAGCAAGTCAATAAATGAAGTATTTCCCACATCCCACACGTGTGGGCGTATAAAAACTCAAAAACTGTACATCCAATTATTACCTCTATTGACCATGATCTCAAGTTTCATCAAGATCAGTTAGAATATGAATAAAACTCGTATTATGATTTTATTAATATCACTTTCATAGAATTATAGTATACCAAAAATTATATCAAAAGGTAAAAATATTACAAAATGTAACATGTAAGCTTTGGCATAATATGAGTTTTAGATAACTATGGGAATTATATTAGTAAAATGGTAAGTATTTGTTTTAGTAAGTAATCATATCATAATATTATGTCAGGAATGCAGGTGAGAAACATTAACAACATTTAGAAGTACAGCAGGCAGCAGTTGGAAGTTTGCCAGAAGATTCTAAGTGGTTTAGATAAACAAATGGATCCATTTCCTGCAAAATATATCAACATTATATATCAATATAATATTATCAACTATAAACAGTACAATCCTGCAATAAGACACAAAAAATTAATTTCACTGGTAAAAAGGTAAAACAAATTATTTCTATATTTTAGACCTACCTCTTCAATCATTATTTTCTCAATGATTGACATCTTTGCTACTCACTTCTCCAATTGATTTTTATTATATGAAACATGATATTTTGAAACTCTTTTAGTGGAATATTTCACCTGCTTACTATAAATAAAACTATCCAATTGATCTAGATCCTACTACCAACAACCACGACTACTAACAAGTACCTAGTATGTAATAATAGCTTCTGCTGGAAAATGGACAGATGATGAAGTATTTTTGTGGATGAAGTTTAGAGTACAGTGGTGTAACCATAGAGTATATTTATAACTCTATGGGTGTAACCTATATTCGTGCAAATGAGGATTCAACACAAAATTCATGTCTTTGATGTTTCTTCAGATATTCTATAAAATAGTTAATATTGTTTTTTTTTTATTTTCTTTATGAATCCCTCACCTTGACCCATATTTAATGAGTAACTAGCTTGACAAAGGAGTCGAGAAAATACGCTTCATGGATACCCAGTGGTATAATTATGATTTCTTAGTATTTATTTTTGATAATATTTCATTATTACTAATGACAATTTCTTTAAGATCAAAGATTTAAAAAATAATGACTGACAAAAGTAGATAAGTAAAATCTAAAATTCATTGAAACAACATAAGAATAAAGTCTTTGAATGGCATTTTGCAATTGTGAGTACGACATATAGACACAGCTTTATGGAACAACAATCACATGTGCCTGAGGATGACGGGGGAAACACGTCGAAACGTTGCATAAAACTTTAACCTGTGATTGTTGTTCCATAGCTGTGTTTATATAACATAGGAATATGGCCCATATACGGCTTGGGATTATAAAGAAATTTGGCCGATAAAAAATTGTGATAACTGATATCTGCCATTTTGGATATGTTAGAAATAGATAATAAAATAGGTTCAAACCAAATTAGGTTCACACGAAATTATGTTCACACGAAATTAGGTTACTTGACTGTATCTCTGACCGAGTTATTGAAACAATCTACTAACCATGTCAACTTTTTCAGCGCAACAATTAGACTTGGCAGAACATGGTTGAAAGTCAAATTCATCTTTAAATCTTGAACAGTGTAGTACAGTACTTAATATTCCATCAACTGCTACTGGATCACTAGTCTACTCAATGAAACATATTCACAATAAATAAGTTTCTTAAATAGTATAGTTTTCTAAAGTCTTTTAATATACAAACAAGGATTATTTTAGCGCTTAAAATGACAGTTAAAGCAGTTTAACAATTAGTATGAGAATAGATTGTGGTCTGAATCCTGGTTCATTATGACCAATCAGTAAGAATAACCACCTCTGCAGAATCCTTTTCGCACCAATAGATACTTTGCTTTTGATAAATCATTGCCAATTTCTGGGATTTAACTGCAGTCAATGTACAGTATCTATTCTATGGTTTCTCATATTAAATTAAACCTCTTGGACAACCTACCTTAAATGTATGTTTAACATCAAATTGTAATTGTGACTTATGGTCTGTGATATCACCATTATATATAACTTGTCTAGCCTGTTCATGTTTCTCTGGTAATTTAAATAATCTGTATGTCACTGATACAAACTTGGCATCACCTGAAAATTACAATTTCAACTTTTGATTTCTCTCAAAATTTTGTTTGGGTCAAAACATTGTTTATCTGTTATAGTGAGCTGTAGGGATGGTAAAAATCCTGATAACACTGGACACTGAGGACACTGAGACATGAGAAATGAGAGTTTTGATATTGAGCATGACTATCTTGTCCATCCTGATGTATAACTTATATGTCTTTGATGAAAGATTTCAATAGGTTCTTACCCAGGACCTTTTTAAACTCTTCTTTTTCTATAGGTACTGGAGTAACTGTTACTAATCTAGGTTGACTGAAACCAATCTCTTCCGCTAGTTTATATAGTTCTTTCCACCATAGTGCTCCTGATACACATTCACCTTCATATCAAAATATACAAGTACACTTTTTTTTATTAAAATCATAGTTTGTACATTAGCTTAAATTGATTGGAGGTTTCTTATGGACAAAACTGAATCCTGTATTTGAAACGTGTCTATAGCATTATAGTACTTTTATATTTTTTGCTGTGTCCTTTTGAAACATGGACTTTGACAAGTCAAAACACATTTTCAGCTGTGGTATTTGGAATGCTAGCAAATCTGCAATGAAAATGTCTCTTAAAAAGTCATCTATACTATGAAATGGGACCTCACAAATTTCTCTGTTCTCAAGCAAAAAAAAAGTCCTTGAAAGTAAGAAACCTGTTTTGTCTGCATGATGTAATTTATCAGAATCATATGTTATAAATATGTCACTCACCCCACAAAACTTCATGTTTTCTTGCTGATTCTGGAAGATCTCTATCACAATAAATATCACTAAAATATAACTCACCACCAACCTGGTATTGATAATAAAAATACTATGTAACAAGCTGTGAAATGTCTGACAGATATCAGCCAGTAACAATTAGAAAGATAGTTTGCGAGGCAAGGTAACATATGCCCACTGGCAGCTGTCAGAAATGATAAAACAGTCTTTAGTGACTAAAGTACGAATTTTCTCATATTGAAGAAATTTTATTAGTTTTAATTCAATTACATATATATATGCCAGTTATTTATGCTGAGAAATTCGACAAAATTTTTTAAAATCAATATCAATAACCCAAATACAACAAATGATTAAATCACACAACTCTAATCAAGGGCAAAAAACAACTTTTGACACGTTTTTACAAAGTCAAGGGCAATAACTCAAAAAATGTTCATTGAAAATATGTCACATTCAAACTTGACCGAGATCTTATCAATCTAAAGCATCACACCAAGTTTTATCAAAATCAGATGACAACAGTAGTTTCTATAGTGCTCACAAGAAATGTTGACCGACGGACAGAGGCGACAACAATATACGACCACATATTCATGTGGGCCTATAAAACTATCTTCACTTTGAAGGCAATTTTAAAGCAGTTTTAGATGAATTTCAAAATCTAAATACTCAAATCATATTTTTGTCACTATAAAGATTATGAGTTTATGATGTCAATACCAAACATGGAAGTTCTGCAAGTCATCTAAATATTAAAAGCTTACCTTCAAAACTTTATAAGCATCTGATAACACTGCCTTCTTATCTGGTGACAGATTTACAACACAATTAGATCTGTAATCAGAAGAAAAGAATCATTTGATTAATTAGGAAATAAATCTTTGACTGTAAAACTGTTACGGATTTCCTGGGCTATTTAATATTCAACCAATAAAATGCTACGTCAATAAAAATGTCCTTACTTTATGTGAGGTTTTCTGGGATATGCCTTGTAAACAAGTTGTAATGTCTAAACCCTTTTAATAGTGTCTAGGAAACCAAAACTTATGACAACCTTTGATGCAATTGGGGTCAAAATTCCAATAACAAAATTTAAAGAAATATCTCGTCAGATCATGGATGGCAATTGTAGTAAGCTGCAGAATAAACATGAAGCCAAACATCTGTATTTTATAGAGTGAATACGATAATGACCATACTCACATTACACAATCAAAATCATTTTCTTTAATTCCAGCTTCAAGGATTTTTTCAATATATCCCTTTACAAATTCAACGTTAGCTTTTTTAAAACCAAATTTTTCTGTGTGGTAATCTATATATTTTCTAGCTACTGTTAACTGAAGATTAAAATAAAATAAAGATGAATAATTTTTTGTGTAACTACATTCTTTTTAAATTTGAATTCTGTAATACATTGAGAAATTCCACCAAATTTTTACAACTCAATATCAATAACCCAAATACTTCAAATCATCGCATCAATATACATGATCACAAACAAATTTTGAAGCGTTTTTCCTAAGTCGAGGGCAATAACTCAAAGATTGTTCATCGAAATATCATCAAATTTGAACTTTTCCAATGACATCAATATAAATGATCACACCAAATTTCATTAAAATCAATTGAAAACTGTAGTCTCTATTGTGTTCACAAACACATTTTGACGCGTGTTTCCTAAATCAAGGGCAATAGCTCAAAAACCATTCATCGAAAAAATTATTAAATTTGAACTTGACGAAGATCGAATCAATATAAATCATCACACCAAATTTCATTACAAATTTGGCGACGGCAATATACGTCCACATTTCCATGTTCAAGGAATGACAAACCTTTTCCCCCATTCTCAGCCCTCACCTAACTTACCAGACATCTTATAGATTACCTGTTCATCTGTCATGTCTAATCCAACAATATAACCATCTTCACCAACCAGTTTACTCAGAGCAAAACAATCTCTACCACTTCCACTACCTAGATCTAATATTCTGCATCCTTCTACTTTCTCAGGTATCACTAATCCACAGCCATAATATCTATTAAAATAACATATTTTATAGTTGATTGACGAACATCTTTCAGATAGCATAACTTAAGTCATTCACGAAAGTTTTTCAAAATAAAAACCTCAACATACAGGTAAAACTAAAAGTCTGATGTATGAAATTTCAAGTGATAAATGCTAAAAACATTGAGCTGTATCAGCAGGAAAAGGAAAAATTTATACGACAATATCCCTTAATAAAATTAGTTCATACATCAGATTTAAAATTCATAATCAGTGATGCAACTAAACAAGGAAACAATGTTCCAAAATAACAATTCAGAGTCGCAACACATACTTGATGGTGACTTCATCATGAACCTCGCCAAGAGCCTTTTTAACTGTTTGACTCATACGACTTTCTCCAGTAGAACATGCTGGTGTTTTCAGATCATCAGTTGTCTTCAAAACTTTACCATAATAATCTTTCACAGAATCATGTATACTGTTATTAACGTCTGTCATTTTCTCAGCTACTGAAATAGAAGTAACACATGCAGGTTATTACTCTCAGAACAACTATATAACCAACTCTTTTATTTTACAGAGGGTGATTTTCTTCTTGGTCAAACTGTATGTGTGTGAAGTGTGTTTATTTCACATCTAAAATAGTATTAAAAATTTGTGTAAAAATGTGTCAGCTTATCAGTTCTAAGTCAAATTCTAAGAACATTAATACAATTTTGGAAAGACTTTGAAAGTATGGAACTTGACTGTTGTTTACAAAATTCTTTAAACAGTGAGTGATCATGGCCACGCCCATTAAAATAACATTTCAATTCTATTATCAGCTTGACATGGGCGCAGATCACAGGGGGGCAGGGGGACATGTCCCCCCGTCAGAAAATCTGGGGGGGACATGATATCCTGTTGGTTGAATTTGAAAGGCATCGGTCGCCCTATAGATCACCCAGGTGAAAATTGAAGTTTTTAATTCAAAATTAACTTTCTCCTAGGTCGAGGGCACCCACTGGATGACTGGAAAAGCTTGAAGTAGATTTTTAGAAGAAAACGTTGCAAATTTCAAAAGATCTATTTTATCTGTTTAAACTGGGGAAAGTATGATGCCGAGAAATGCTCGATTCGACCTAATTTGACTTCATTTTAAAACATGAAAAATAGGCTACTTTACTCAAATATAAGTCTGCTCCCTTAGAAAGCAACACACAATCTACAGACAATTGCAAAAGGCTAATGACGTTTATTAGAATAAGAGCATAGTAACACTTTGTAATACTTCTTACCAATGGGATAACTTTCTACAATTTTTGTCTCATCATTTCTCATGTTCATTTGAAAATTTAGACGCACCAATAGGTTTCCAATACTGAAGGACCACTGGTGATCAAATTTATACCACAGTAACTGACAATAACAGTAGAATCATGCTAGATATGTTCTTTTTATATATAAACTCACGAAGTTTCTAGAATTTTAAAAATATCACCCAATAAATGATTAAGCAAATTATATTTATAATACACTACCTTTCAATTCTATAACAATGGTTTAAAGGTAGTAGTCTTGCTCTTCCAGTTTCCAGAGTAGTAATAATAATATGTAGAACAGTTTTAATGTGTTAACCGAATTAAATACCAAGCCCGTAGGGCAAGTTTGTTTAAAATCTATTTACGAATGAAAACGCGCTATAAATTACTTTTAATATGACTAAAAAAGGTTGGACAAATCGGAGACTGACCTTCTTGTGATAATGATCATATTATGTTGTTGATATATAATAGCCAAATAGACGCAGAATAATTTTTTTCGTTTTTTATAACCCCACCACCCCCCTCGGGCAATAAAAAAGGAAAATTGATTCTACTTACACTGTCAAAATCGTGTTAGATGTACTCTCCGGCTTCTCACATTAGAAAATTTCCAGGGGGAAGTCTCTCTGACCCGTCCCCATAAGCCACGACCAGTGCCCTCGCAAAAGGGTGCCGATGGAATCAAATGGTTGGGGTGGGGGCATGATTGAAGTTACTGAAATGATTCAATTTGAAAGGCTTCGTCAATATTGACAGTGCAATGAGAAAAATTGTGCCTATTAAAAGTGTAGACTAAACTATTAGATTTTTTCGCTCTAGAAACATGATTAATGTAAAATAAAGTTTATTTGGGACAAGACGTGTAAGTCAACTGTTTTATCACCATTGATAACGATAAATATCTTATCATATTTGGCTAGAAAAAGATGTCATGAGATTATAATTCTGTTTTTCAAATTTTCATGGATCAATGGTTAAAATGAAGGTAGGCCTCTAACTATAATGGTAAAATAATACTATCTATTTTTATTTTGTAAGGATGTGAACGGTACAGCATGGGCGAATGATTTAAAAAAAAATCAACAGAACGTATCGTAGACTATTGCGATAGATCACCGATAATAGAGTAGACTTTTGTATGTTTTAGATAATAACTATTTTGGTGAATTTACCATTGATTCTATGTTTAACATCATATAGATGTCCTAATGCTCCACCTAAATCAGCTGATGGTAGGTTTGATGATTTATCACTACAGTATAAGGAGACTTGCAAGTCCAAAAGTTTAACCTCGTCGAATAACTTCCATGTAAAGAGTAGAGTGGATGGCAAGTACAATAAACAAAAAAATATACGAAACAAAACGTATCTATTTGAAACAGATCAGCCGATTGTGTGAAATCCTGACTGACATATATCATTTTTCAAAAAATATTTCAGCACCGAAAATTCCAGAATTACCATTAAGTTTTTACACGAACGTTGAAATAAATGTTGTGGATAAAGATTACACGATATCAGCTGAACAAAGATTGGATTATGAGGGCAACAGGGGTTTGGTTATACTGAATAAACTTGGAGAACAAACCTCAGTGATCTACCGTTACGATACAATAGAGCTATTTAATATTAAAGGTAATCATGGTTAAAACACCTATTGTAGCTCTAGCAGGTATAGATTGCTAAATAAAATCCAGATCATTAATTCAAGGATGAAGCATCATGCAAGTATAGCCTACAAAGTGAATAAAAAGACAGCTGAAAGTCTGGTTAGTGATTTACGGGAGGATGCATAACAGCTGCAAATTAATATAAGGAAGTATACAAAATTATGATCCAAATTAAAAATGACACTTTACTTCAGGGGAAATAACTTCTTCTTTCTGTGTAACCCCGATGAAATGTCTTTCTTGAAACTTTCTCCGTGTAACACTGACGATATGTCTTTCTTGAAACTTTCACTGTGTAACACTGATGATATGTCTCTCTTGAAACATTCACTGTGTAACACTGATGACGTCCTTTTCTTGAAACCTCTTCTTCTATATAAACCTGATGCAATGTATGCCATTTGTGAAACTTCTTGTGTTACCCTGATGTCATGCCTTTCTTGAAACTTCTTGTGTTACCTTGATGGTATGCCTTCCTTGAAATCTCCCGTATGTTACATTGATGACATATCTTTCTTGAAACTTTCCGTATATTTAACCCTGAAACTCCTTCCGGCAAAACTGATGACATGCTATCCTTGTAACCCCCCCTGATTAACACCCATGATGGTATGCCTTCATTTAAACATAACAATAGTAACATCGATGACATGCTATCCTTGTAACCTCCTCTGATTAACAGTCATGATGGTATGCCTTCATTTAAACATAACAATAGTAACATCGATTACATGCTATCCTTGTAACCTCCTCTGATTAACAGTCATGATGGTATGCCTTCATTTAAACATAACATTAGCAACATCGATGACATGTCTACCTTGTAACCTCCTCTGATTAACAGTCATGATGGTATGCCTTCATTTAAACATAACAATAGTAACATCGATGACATGCTATCCTTGTAACCTCCTCTGATTAACAGTCATGATGGTATGCCTTCATTTAAACATAACAATAGTAACATCGATGACATGCTATCCTTGTAACCTCCTCTGATTAACAGTCATGATGGTATGCCTTCATTTAAACATAACATTAGTAACATCGATGACATGCTATCCTTGTAACCCCCTCTGATTAACAGTCATGATGGTATGCCTTCATTTAAACATAACATTAGTAACATCGATGACATGCTACCTTGAAACTTCCTCTGATTAACAGTCATGATGGTATGCCTTCATTTAAACATAACAATAGTAACATCGATTACATGCTATCCTTGTAACCTCCTCTGATTAACAGTCATGATGGTATGCCTTCATTTAAACATAACAATAGTAACATCGATTACATGCTATCCTTGTAACCTCCTCTGATTAACAGTCATGATGGTATGCATTCATTTAAACATAACAATAGTAACATCGATTACATGCTATCCTT